>NC_054371.1:144239450-144539450 GCF_017654675.1 Xenopus laevis | reverse complement strand
GTGAAACAGACTTATCATTTTTTAAATACCACGACTGTATTTTTTCCAAAAACGAAAAACTACCTAAAACCTGTCTAGCTTTTAATTTTTGGAAAAAAATAGATTATCCTTAGCCTGATGCTCTGTAAATACTAAATATACAACTAAGTGAACATAATATGCAAAGTATTTGATGATTATGGAATGTCATGGGACATCTTTAGTCTTTAGTAATTTCAGTCTTTTTTAGTTTATGAGTATTTATCAATTTTTTCATGTTCTTGCGTGTCAATTGTTAAATGTGAAAACCCCAGAGAATTTTTTTCAAGGATTGCATAAGATTATACAATCTTAAAAAACGTGAATGGTAAAGCAATTCCAGAATTCAAGAAAGCTCAAAGAGCGAGCCTGGAACAAGTGGAGTGGCAAGAGTCATGGATGGGGAATTAAATAAGGACTGGAGAAAGTAAAAGATGGGGGGGGGGTGATGGAAATGTATTTTGGAAGAAGCAGGAGGCATGGAAGTAAAGACAGGATATATAGGCAGGAAACAGGAATAGGCTGGTCATTAGTGAAGACAGCGGCCTATTTGCCCACCTTTTCTGTAAGATACGGCAGATTGCATTAGGTTTTAATTGTGAGTTCATCATTTAAATAGGTTTATCTGTAACTGAGAATTATTGGGGACCTATGATGAACAAATGGAATATCAATTTTATGAATTATTTTTTTCTAAAAAAGAATATAGAAAAACTATTCATATTACTGCACTGAAGGTCTTATTGCAAACCATGGGTTTATTGTCTTTCTGTACATGCTCATGATACAATAATGCACCCAGGCTGCAAATTCTTTGAAGGGGCCCGGTGCTTACTGCAGAGAGCAGCTTCCCTGGCTCTCCCCACTAACAACAACAGGCTGCTAACTCCCCCCCTGCAAAAATTCTTTGAAGGGAGCGTACGCCGTCTGCAGGGAGCGTAATTCGAATTGACGCGCGTCAGAATAGTCGCACGCGTAAAAATTGTCTTGCGTCAAAATTATTTGGATGCCCATTGACTTCAATGTATTTGGACCAAATAGTCACATGTAAAAAAAATTGTCGATTGTGTCAAAATTGACGCACAAAAAAGTTATTTTGATGTCCATTGACTTCAATGCGTTTTTCGTAAAATGTTCGCCATTTTGGCACAGATTCGCCCATCACTAGTGTCAGATGAACGATCCAATAGATCTTATATGGGGCTCCTTTTGCCTAGAAGATGTTTTAGAGCTCACACTATTAAAATAACCAGAAACCGTGTCTCTCCACATGTAGAATTTGTGCAAAAGACAGTTATTTTGTTTGTACTGGAATCAGTTATTTGAGTGAGCAGAATTTCTAAAAATTATTGTTTTTAGAAAGTTTCTTACTCCAGTATGAGGAAGCTTAT
The DNA here is from genome assembly GCF_017654675.1 of Xenopus laevis. Taxonomy (NCBI): domain Eukaryota; kingdom Metazoa; phylum Chordata; class Amphibia; order Anura; family Pipidae; genus Xenopus; species Xenopus laevis. Next base: position 144,538,041 of record NC_054371.1, on the reverse strand, counting down.
ATTAAATTTTCATTTTCACAATATTTCCCCATTTAAGTATTTATCTGTGAAGGCTATGAGCAAATGTAGGTATCTTTTCATGTCCCAATTCACTTTTCCTTTCTCCAGTTACATAAGGCCATGTCCCTAACTACACGAGACCATGCCCATAATTGCATCAATCCATGTTCCTTAAACGTGAGGCATCAAACCCCACCCATAAAGTTTCCGTTTAAAGAGTTTCTGGACATTTTTGTGGTTTCTAAGATATTAACAGTTTTAGACAATGTCATACTGCTAGGCAGAATCCACTTAAAAGTTCTCTTTGAAGTCCAAGAGTATCAGCCTTGTGTTGCAAATATCTCAGTCACTTCTAAAAATAGAAAGTCAATGTAAATTGAAAAAAGTTTGCATCAGTTGGTTGTATGGGTTTAGATCCCCATTAAGCATACACTGACCATTCAATCAGCTTGGGTAAGTTAATTGTTGGAGCAATGTATTCTGCCTAACTACATTGGATGTGTACCATGGCTGCCACAGCCCCCCCCCCCCAAAGTATGGGGCCAGTCTTACCTGAATACTATCTGTATTTTTGATTTATAAGATGTTAACTATAGAACAAACAAGTAGGTATCAATATTAACATGAGCATTGTTCTTGGGACAAATGCTTCCCTATTTTTCTAATTCTAGGAATCCTGGGTAATAGCTATTTCTAGAACACAATGTATGTATGTATGCCACATGTGGTACTTATGGAACTTCTTTACTTTAACTGCAACTTACTTATATGAAATGCTTTATAATTTCAGGATTTCAGTCCTTTCCATGAAAACTATAGTCTAGGCCAGGGGTCCCCAACCTTTTTCACCCCGTGAGCCACACTCAGATGAAAAACTAATATTAAGCATATACTCTAAATGAAAATGACATATAGGGGCACATTTACTTAGATCGAGTGAAGGATTAGAATAAAAAATACTTCGAATTTTTTGGCTACTTCGACCATCGAATTGGCTACTTCGACCATCGAATTGGCTACTTCGACCTTCGACTACGACTTTGAATCGAATGATTCAAACCAAAAATCGTTCGACTATTCGACCATTCGATAGTCGAAGTACTGTCTCTTTAAAAAAAACTTCGACCACCTACTTCGCCACCTAAAACCTACCGAACACCAATGTTAGCCAACGGGGAAGGTCCCCATATGCTTTCCTAGCAATTTCTGATCGAAGGAAAATCGAACGTTTTGAACGAATTGCAGTAAATCCTTCGACTTTGATATTCGGGTTAATTAACTCTCGATATTCGACCCATAGCAAATGTGCCCCTTAATATCAATCAATGTGAAATCTGGCACTGCATGTTTTCTGCCAGTTTTTGAATATCTGGGGTGTAGTTTGTTACAGCCAGCCTCATGCATTCTCCCAGATGATCAACATTTAAGCTCTAGGCTTTCTGGAAGCAATTGGAAGGCAAAATGAATAAGCTTTGTTTTCTAATTCAAAAACCTCTGAAATTTGAACATGTTTGTTCTATTTTCTTCAATAGTAAAGTTTTTACTTAATGAGAATTTCATTTAAGACAGACTTTTAAGGCATTTAGTTTGTGCCATCAAATACATTTAAAATATGGTTAAAATATTTCCCTGGGGAGAGACATCATCATTTAATTTGTTGGTCCTTTTATTATTGTGCATTCAGATGATCAACATCAAACAGGAAAACCACATGGAATAAATTAGGTCACTCATGTTTAAGTTTTTAGATCTCATAATGTGTGGCTTGTGGTTTGTCATGTGCTTTACATCTAAAGAGTTGGCTGTAGACTTCCCAAAATACTTCTTTGCCAATGATCTTTAATTCACCTCAAGCGTTGCAGTTTAAAGTCTGGAAGTGATCATACGTACTTCAAATATGTATAAACCTCTTCATTTTATTAGCTATGAAACATTTTGTGGCATGTCCAGAAATGCTTTCATTATTTTTGTTCCCAAGTGTAAATATGAAATGAAGCGAGAAGCAGAAGAACCGCTGAAAGTAGTAGGAAAATGTAGATGTCTTTATACCCATGTCTGTCACTGTTTTTAAACTGAATTATGACATCATATAAAAGAATCAACATGATCTGAAATGCACAATTGCACTCTCTGTACTAGCATCCTGGACCCCCCTGGACCCCTCCACAACCAACCTTGACCTCAACCCCCTCCAGTGAATAAAGATGAGCGAATGGAGGGTCGGCAGCAGCAAGGTGTCTCAGTCAGCGGACTGGCCTGGCCAGGATTACCCCTGTTGCCATATGTGCAATAGCTAACTACTAACTGGAAGTGAAGTATATCAGAAAGTCAGTAGAAATTAACACCATGGCAATGATAATATATTTAAGAATAATCTTAAAATTTTAAAAGATACTGATTACAGGTATGGGACCTGTTATCCAGAATGCTCTGGGCCTGGGGTCTATTTAAAAATAATTTAAATATTAAATCCAATAGGATTGTTTTGTCTCAAACAAAGATTAATTATATTTTAGTTTGGATTAAGTACAAGATACTGTTTTATTACAGAGAAAAAGGAAATCAATATTTGAGTTATTTGATTATAATTTGTATGGGATATGGCCTTCCTGAATTCGGAGCTTTCTGGATAACTGGTTTCTGGATCCCATACCTGTTTTAAACTTTGCTTAATAATCATGTTTTCTTTTCAAACAAAACATGAATACATTCATCTTATGCTGTATTTCATAGTGCATAGGAGGCACAAACTTCATCTGCTGTCCCCTCATTAAATAATTTCCCAAAGGAAGTTAAGTTTTCACATGTGATTTTAAAATTAGTGGTTAGAACAACACTCACGGGGCTCTTCTTGAAAAGTTAGTTATTTAATGAATACGTTTCGATCCCACAGAGGGATCTTTGTCAGGAGAATACAGAACAAACCACCAGAGACCGCATGGTCCTACAGAATTTAAACCCCAACTGTTTTTTTGGGCGCCAAGTACATTGCTAAGCAACCCTAATTAGTGTCGGCACCACTCTAAGTAATTCTTGGGCCCAGATCGATCGTCACAGCCTGTTTTAGAACGGATTCAAATATCGGGCAGGTACTTCGCTCTAAACCTGCATAAAGCTGCCTGAGGGTATATGTTTTGCAATCGCCCATGGGTTATGGGTCCAGGTAATTATTGGCATGTACAGTAGGATAAAGAAAAAAAGGTTATTAGAGAAAGATTATTAAAAAAATGTTTTAATCCTTCTCTAATAACCTTTTTTCTTTATCCTTCCTTGCACCTACCAATCCTTGTTCCTTGTATCTGATCCTAACAATATATTTAATATAATTAATCCTTATTTGAGGCAACACAATCCTATTAGGTTTTTTTAATATACAAATGTTTTGTTTATCAGATTTATGGTATGGAGAAATGCCCCTTTTCTGGAAAACCCCAAGTATTCCATGTAAAAGGCCCCATACCTGTATCTCAAAATCCCATATGTGGCAATAGGATAATGAGCAGCTCTGTTGAGATGTGCTGAATTCTTCTTCAAAGTATTGAAATTATAAGGGATTCTGTAATTCTTCTACTGTGTTGTTTGTCTAGCTTAATTGCAATTACAACACTCTCGTCTAGCACACTCCACTCAGTTTGGAAAAGGATGCCAACATTTTTCTATTGAAACACATTTTTGTCTCAGAAGGAATTAACTTTTCATTCCTTTTGAGTCCTAGCATACTGTTTCAGTTATATCATTTCTTGACTCTGTAGGGATAGTCTTGTTCTAACAGCCATGTGTGCCATTTCATTTCCAAATTATTCTGCCATGTGCACTTCATGTGGCCATGGCTCACTTTTAATTTTTTGAGTTTTTGCCCAAAACCCCCAAAAAGGTCAGATGTTTGGGTTAAACCCAGCGCAGACCATGATAACTTCAAATTGGGATAGGTACCTCTCCCATTGACTTATTAAGGACCTCAAAAGGTCTGAGATGGTGGATTTTTGGATTCACATTGCAAAAAAATGTTGCCTTGGCAAACCCTTTGCCCCTCACATGACAGTAGGATAGCAATTGTGAATTTTATAGCTTGCGATAGTGTGCAGAGAATGCAATAAAACTTCTTAATAAAAAAGTTGTTATTTATATTGTAAAGGTTTACGCCTTCAAGCACATCTTAAGTCTGCAATGTGCAATTAAAATTTGCAATGCAATAAAAACCTAATGAAAAATATCAGACTGTGGCATGCAAATTTTTCTTATGTGTGTGCAAATTTGTTCTCTTCAAGAATTGTATTACATTTCCCCCATAGGCATTTAAAATGGAGTTACAAATTTGGCATAATAGCATTGTATTCATAACTCTATAACTGATATCTACATATCTAAATCCCTGATACTGGCTGATGAAGACAATGTCAATCAGAACTTGAATCACTGTGATTCTTTTTTTTAATTATCAGCACAAAAACAACCAATTTTTTTTTGCAATTTTCCATGTAATAACCTATGCTAGAATTGCATTGTGCATTTTATTTTGCTGGAAACAAATTGCAGAAAAAATGCAAACACCATTATTATGCTCCCCATGTCTTCCACATCAACCAATCAATTAGGAGCTCTCCCTAGTCCTCCCCCTGTCTAGGAGCTGTCCAGGGTCTGGGATTATGAGAAACGTCTGAGGTCCCAAGCATTCTGGATAATACATCCCACGCCTTTATATGATAACACAAACTCACAGGCAAATTAAAAATTATCATCTATTTTACAAATGATAAAAAAAAAACATTATTACCGCACAAAAAATGCCCCAGAGGCTTATGTTCTATATAGATACATTTTTTTCTTTCTGCAACTTTACCTATTGGTTTAGTGATAGACTTTTGAGTAAATTCCTTTAACAAGGCTTTGTCATAAGCAAAATTAAAGAATGTCTCGTTTTTTAATACTCTGCTATGTATCTGAATGTTTATGTTGAAACCTCAATACAAATATTTGAAATTGCTAGGGAATTCCAAACAAATACTAGATAACCCAGCTTGACCTTTGATAAGTTTTCCCTTCACTTTCCATTTATAACTTAGGGGCAGATTCACTAAGGGTCGAATTTCGAAGTTAAAAATACTTCGAAATTCGACCCTCGAATTGAAATCCTTCGACTTCGAATATCATGTTAATGGATGCAATAGGATAAATCTGTGGCATGGTAGTTAAATAAATATTGCCTTTTATCTTTACTCCTTAATACGATTATGTGTGTATTTTGCAAATAATTGGGCCCATACTATTGGAGGATAAGTCCCATCTGGTTTTGTTGAAATTTTCAACATATTTCATTGATTAATTGGCTGCAGTATTAAAGGTCCTTTAAAGTGTATACTAATGAGGATTGCGATCTCCTAGGAAGTGTTTGGCCTCAAAAAAACACATCAGACCTCAGACACTGCTTTTACTTGTTATCAGATGTGTTAAAGAGATACTTACACCAAAAATTAAACTCTTTTTTACATCTATCATAATATTGCCTTTGAAAGCAATGTATAACTTTGCCATAAAGTATTTGCCTGATGCTTTTACATTGCCTGTCTGATGCCCATGTTCCTGTATGAGGAGGCTGCCATATTTGTGCAGCAGGAGTCCGTTAGCATTGGAAACTTTAACTGACAGTCTGAGATGGGACAGTCAGGTTGGCAAAACAGTCAGAAACTTCAACTAACAATTACTTACAAAAACAAACCTCTCCGCAAAAAACGATCAACGTGACCTATAGGTAACTTTTAGGGGGTTATTTATTAAACCCCGAAAACTTCGTGATTTTTTGTGTTATAATAGGCTTTTTAAAAAATCATGAATTTTTTGGAATTTATTAAACCCCGAGGGCTAAAAAGCCCGAATATAAAACCACGGCATCTCAAACCTGTTAAGGTTGTATAAAAGTCAATGGGAACAGTCAGATTGATTTTTGGTTGCGTCGGGGGTTTCGGGCAATTCCACAATGTTTTCGGAACTTTCGGGTGAAAACCCGCGAAAAATTCTGAGTTTTCGGGGAAAATTCCCGAAAAAAACGTGAAAATCTGAGCTTTTCCCGCATACGTAATTTTCGGGAGAATGTAATTATAAATAAGCCTAAAAAACCAGAGCGGCTTTGATCGGAGTTTGTAGCAGCAAATTCTGAGATAAAATCGGAGTTTGATAAATAACCCCCTTAATGTACATTTATATTTTAAAAATCAGTTTTTTAGTGTCAGTATCACTTTAATAAAGACTGTGATTTTACCTATAATTGAGGAACGAGCTATTCTTACAAAAAGATCCCGGAGTGCGCTACCACAAAGATTGGTGTTTGCTGAATACGTTCTTCTTAGTGACTGACTCGGGCGGCAGAACCCGGATCACAACGCCGACCAGGTAAGACTCTGCAGTTGTGCGGGGAGGTTGGATAGAGTAAAACCGCCATAAAGCTGAAGCACTGGGTTTGGGGCAGGATGCATCCGAGCCACAGGATTTAAATGTTGAGTGGGTTTAAGGACCTGAATAGAAGCCGAGGGTAGGCCAAATGGATGTGAGATTAACAATGGAACCCTGGGATTTAGCGCTGGACATTTTGTCTTGACTTAAGGTATGAAGACCCAAATGACAGAAAGATCCATTATCCAGAAAACACCAGGTTTCGAGCATTCTGGATAACAGGTCCCATACCACTATTTTCTTTTTCTGGGCACAAATAGAATCCCTAAAACCCCTAAATCCTTTAAAGAAAGAAAAAAAATATACCCTTGACATCTTTATTAAAATGTATCTGTTTAATGAACGGCTCGTTTTTCTATGGCAGACTAAAGTATGCAGAACCACAATCAGGAAAAGATATTTCTTTGTGCCATCTGTTTCTGCTTTAGAGCAAATACATCAGATTAAATATTCGGAATTGCTGCGATGCCAGAAGTAGCCTTAAGTGCCAAAATCTGGAGATTTATATGTCTTGCAAATTGGAAAGATTCACCCATAAACACGTCAGAAAAACAAATAGAGCCATGAATACAAACAAATAAGTCAGATAGAGCTATTACAGGCACCTTAAAATGTTAATGTGTAAAGTAGTGGTGATAGCTATACTGCCAAAAATATTCCACTTACAAGGCAAGGCAGTTAAGAAACCTTGGGAACCTTGAAAGAGCCTTTTTTTATTTCAGTACCTCATTCTTTTTCAGCAGATGTGATTTCATTGTTGAGTATGTGTTAACTGTAATGCGAGACTTGTCTGAGTCAGGCAATTTCTTATTTTATTATTAAATTTGTCAGTTTTAGTGGACAGATTTAACATTTCTGAATCATGTGACTCTTCTTAGGCTGCCGACACAGACTTGGCTCCAGCCCCTCTGCTATGTGTGGAGTATTTTGTGCTTTAGTATACAAATATACTTAAATGGCCCTGACAAATTTATTTGAAGCAGGTCATTTCTCTAATTTAGTTGGGTGGGGGATTTTATTTTCCAACTTCCTATTGAAAGGTATTTTGATTAAAAGCGTACCTCTCTAATCCAAGTGAATGCTACATCTTTACAGAATTGCTGAGAGCTTTGTTAAAAGTTAGCATTAAATATACTGCTGATAATGGAGTCCGGTGCATTATTATGTATTTGTAGCTCCAACTGTATAGAGATTAAATGCTATTTTTCAACAGATATTTGCCAGACAAAAGGAGAAAGTGCTGCGCATTGTTATTGGTTCCTATTAGCAGTCTGTTAAAGTGAAAATATATTTGCTATAGCAAACATTCTTACATTTTCTTGAGTAAAGAATATAGTGTTTTATAAAATTCAGGTGCTAATAAAATTCAACATTTAAAGGGATTCCCTCATGATTTTTATGGTGTAGTTTTTATTTCTAAATTACACTGTTTATACTGCAAATAATTCACTCTACTATGTAAAATTTCATTCCTGAACCAGCAAGTGTATTTTTTTTTAATTTATAATTTTGGTGTTTAGACAGATTCAGAGTCTAGAGGAGACCTACTCCTTGTTGGAGCACAGGTTGCTCTTTCTATTTAGCCTCACTATCTTACTCTCCTAGGGGCAAATTCCCTAACCGGCGAAAATTCGCCAGCGACCACTTTGCAGCGATCGCAACACAGGCATAAATTCGCTAGGACAACGCTAATTCACGAAGATGCGCTGAACGCTGGTGAATTTTCGCTAGCATTACTTTGATAATCAAAGCGAAGATGCGCTAGTGTTGCCTAATTTGCATTCGGCGGGAAATGATAAAGTTACATGGACGTATATGTTTCAGTAAATACATTAAATTACATAAGTCTACGGAACCTTAATAGATAAAATAGAGTTGTTATAATGCCCTATACATGAGCCCACTGTATAGTATATGTTCCATATGTTAGAAAATGGAGGGGAGAACCTGGTTACCCAAAAAAATTTTATGTACCTTTGCAGCCATCACTGCAAAAGACGCCAGCGTTTTTTGGGGCTTTTTGCATTAAAAATTGAGGAAGTCCTATGCACTCCATTGCACTTCGCCTGGTCTGAGCTGGTGAAGGCAAGTCTGTCGAATGAGGTGATGTTCAGTAAAATCTGCATCTTAGTGAAAGTGGGAACAGTGTCGGACTGGCCCACAGGGATACCAGGAAAACTCCCGGTCAGCCATTCCCTATTTCTATAAGAACAAAGAGGCTAAATAGATGGAATAATAGATTATAGTATGTAAAACTATAAATAGAGATTGAGCTAGGAGAGGAAGAATAATAGTACTGACAGTGGGCCCCTGGTCTAAATTTTCTTGGTGGGCCCCTGGTCCAAGGTTTTTGGGTGGGCCCCTGATATCCCAGTCCTACACTGAGTGGGAAGCACCGCTAGTGTCTATCTCCTTCGCTAGCGAAGTGATGCCTGCGCCCGTTAGGAAATTGGCAAAGTCCCTGCGGGCGGTAACGCTAGTGAATTGACACTAGCTTTAGCCACTTCACCCTTTAGGGAATCTGCCCCCTAGAGAGTACTATGAAATGATCTAACCCATTACTGGCTAGCCTCATTCATGGGGTCCCTGATCCCAGACTTGTCACTAGATGAACAGGTCCCTCCATGGCAGAATGGCTTTACTGGCCCTTGGTGTAGCCAGGCTCACTGGAACAGATACAGCTGGATTACCAACCAGAAACCAAAAAGAAATATCCACACCTTTCCAGGTACTATGTGGCAGGAATTGTTCATAGGCCAGTAGGTGAATAGTACAAATATGTACCAACTAGTTACATGACCATCTGCCCAGCAACTAGGGATGTAAGGAAGTGTAGGGATTTAAAGCCATGGGGACATACTAAACCTATGGGCCCCCTATAAAATCAAAATGCATTTAAATGCCAAAAATAACAACATTTCCAGTAAGAAAGCATGCACTGTTTCATGATTTATGAAAAGGGGAAACTAATTTAATCTCAAATGTCAACATCTGCATTTGTCATGTGGTTTATGAACACCATTCTAAGATTATCTTTGCAGCTTAGAAAAAAAAGTATTTCGGGGTACATTGTGTGTGCATTTTTTGACCCAGCACAAGCTGTCTACCTGGCCTAAAGGTAAAGTGGAATAATGCAGGTGACTTTTTTTTCTAAAAGAAAATAAAAATGAAAGTGGCTCCCAAAATAAAGGTTGTCACATGATACATCATATACTGCAATTAGGAAACATTTACTCACAAAGAAATCGAAACTGCCTATGAACATCACACAATACCTCTAGACATGCAGGTTACAGGGGTTGCTCACCATCAAGTTGATTTTTAGTATGACATAGAGAGCGATATTCGGAGACAATTTACAATTGCTTTTTGAGTTATTTAGCTTTTTATTCAGCAGCTCTCCAGTTTGCAATTTCAGCAATCTGGTGGCTAAGGTCCAAATGACCCTAGCAACCATGCACTGATTTGAATAAAAGACTGGAATATGAAAAGGAGAGGGTTTAAATAAAAAGATGAGTCATAACAAGTAGCAATAACAATACATTTGTAGCCTTACAGAGCATTTGTTTTTAGAAGGAGTCAGTGACCCCCAGAAGAAGGCAAATAATGAAAAAACTTTAAAAAACAAATACTGAAGACCAATAGAAAAGTTGCTTAGAATTGGCCATTCTATAACATACTAAAAGTGAACTTAAACATGAACCACCCCTTTAATACATGTCATGTTTGTGGATAAATGTTACTATAACTTTGGGGTCAGTTTTACATTTGTTCCATTATTTCTAGTAAACAATTGGTTATGCTTAAAGGAAAACAATGTATACCCTATACAAATATATTAAATAAAACAGCCCATATGTAAAAACCCCGCTTCATGTAAATAAATAATTTTCAATAATAATTTACTTTTTTTAATATATAAGAGTTGTAGTATTTCTGGTCAGGTGATCTCTGAGGCAGCACACAGATCATCACGAAATGGTGGTTCAAGGCAAGAGATGTAAAAGGGCAATATTTACTTAAATATATATACCAGTTTGGTAAGATTCTTTAAAGGGGACCTGTCACCTGAAAAAAATAATCCGAATCCTATTTTATCACTTTAGTCAAACAAAATGAACTTTAATTACACTATATAAATTATGTGAATCTTGTTTCCATAGCCTGGGAATCCATAATTATAACAAGCAGACAGGAGCCATTTTGTGGACACTGTTATTAAGACAAGCCTTGTGTCATCTCAAAATCTTGTTTGTGCACCTGAATGTAGGACCCAATGTCCATTCCCATGCCCTGGCTACACAATTAAATGGTAAAGAGAGAGGGGGAATGTGGGGAGAGCAGTGACATCAAGTTAGTGCTGAATGGAAAGTGAAAATAATTGCTTGCCCCGCCTCTATGTCTAAGTCATAGAGGAGGGGCAGACAATGTTTGATTGGCAGCTGAGATTTTAAAAGAGTTTACAACAACTATGAATACTTTAATTAAAAAAAATTGGATTTCCTGTTTAATTTGAAAAGGACTTTTATTATACAGCTTTTTATGTCTAGGTGACAGGTCCCCTTTAATATGTTACTTAATTTGATATAAACTATCTGTTGATTAAGTATTCATTTTGGGGGTATAGTTTTCCTTTAAATTAGGCTGCCAGCCAGAAATCAAAGGCAAACTTCCAGGCAGTCACCAGTTGAACTCAATGACAGATAATAAGTACAGGTCACAGGGACCCTGCTACAAATACCTTTGTAATCTTTTAAGTAGCATCAAACGAATACATATACCTCACTAGAGATCATCTTGCTCCTTTTCTAAAAATGTGTTTCATGCTAATTCTGGGATTAAGAAACACAGGAAAATATAGACATGGTTAATATTAATAATGTAAGGTTTTAGTTAGCTAATTCCTGAAAATTCTACAGTATAAAGAAAAAATCCCCCTTTGCTATTTGTGCTGAAGACCAGGAGAAAAGTAGCTATCTCTTCCATGCATAAACAGATAACCTACATGCTGGTAATTTTGCATACATTGTGTCTCAATGTGCCTCCTACTTTTTTTTAGCATAACACATTTTAGCTGATGTTACAGCCAGGTCAGCTGTACTCATCGATGACTTTATAGGCATAAATATATAAGGTTGTTACTCCTGAAGGAGTATATAACATGGGACGTGTGTTCTGTATCAATGCAAACTGTTGGATCTATTTAGCACCAATAAGAATCAGACTGACTGCAGTTAGATCACAAAGACTTGCATGAACAAGGCCTTAATCAGAGTCAATTAGAAATCAATTGCCTAGAAAAAAATATGTATGTATACTTTGTCAAAATAAACATCAGTGTATAATTTGTCATATACTTGAACCATGTGGTTTTGATTTGCCACAATACCTCAAAAACCAGAACTGACATCCTTGCAGAAAACCTGTTTCAAATTAAGTGCAGCAAGTTTTTAAGCACATTAGCAACAAGAACAAGCTGTCCTTGTGCTAACTGGCCTTGCTTTGTTCTTGATTGTGGAAAATCTTGCTTTAACTGCTCACTAATTTGATGCAGATCGCTACTGCACCAGCAGCTGCCTTGGCATCTGATTAAACATGCAAGAAAACATTATTTTTCCATATAAAATATTAACAGTGCCAAAAGCCACAAATATCACTTTTTGGAAAATTCTTTTCTATTCTGCCAGGCCAAAAGAATAAAAGCCTGCAAAGAATTACACCTTACTCTGCCTCAGTGCAAAGCCACTCTTTGAGCTGTTTTTTTCTTCTTCATGTCCTTGATGAAAGAGCTCAGATGAAACTAACTTTGATTTCCATATGCAATTTCTGAAGAGAGAAGAAAAAAATGGGCTCAAGGGATAGACACTCATGTGGTGCAGAATGCACCAAGGAAACATGGTAGTGTTCGAATTTTAATATGATGAGAGGGTTATACATGAAAACAGCTTTCAGGCAGGATTTAAATGATTTAAATAAATCTTAGTTTTTCTTTGAAACTGGAAATATCAACTATGTATTTTTAATTAAAAAGAGACATGAAGCCATACTGACTTGCAAACTGGAAAATGCCTTCATTTTAATGTTTTATTTTATCAGAAAAAAATTTTATACTACTGATTTGACCCACTCATTTTATTTAGCACAAAACTCTCAATGGGAATCAAAAAAAATGTAGGGCAATTCATTTCCAGTAAGGCAAGAATACCTGCCCCTCTGTCCTTGCTCCTTATATATAAAACAAGAGCACACTTCCCACAGGGACCTTGAGGGGTTCTGTAATGATTGCCAGTGGCATAAACAGGAGTTGTAGATACCTACAGCAATATATTTTAACCATCTAGAAAATCACCTGTTTTGTGAAATTCCATCTTAGTCAGGACTCCAATAGAACCTCTGGACTGCTGTGCTCTCCAGCAGCTATGGATTGTTATTCCCCTGCTGACTTCATTCACTCTATAATAACAGAACTTTGTCCAAGTAGTTATTTATAAACATTAGAAACTAAAAAAAACTGTTTGAATAAATATTCAATCCTTACATGTTAGAATTATTTAAGAGAAACCCTTAGCGACAATCAATACTTAATATGATATAAATCTGTTGCATACATATTCATTTTGGGGGTAAAGTTTTCCTGTAAGTAATGCAAATATCAAAAGGAAGAATACTAATCTTTGCTGTATGCTAGCAAATGCCTGAGTTACCTGAGTTTTTCAGGTAAAATGGGAGACCTAAAGTTAAAGGGATCCTGTCATCAGAAAACATGTTTTTTTTCAAAACGTATCAGTTAATAGTGCTACTCCAGCAGAATTCTGCACTGAAATTCATTTCTCAAAAGAGCAAACAAATTTTTTTTATTCAATTTTGAAATCTGACATGGGGCTAGACATTTTGTCAATTTCCCAGCTGCCCCTGGTCATGTAGTAAAAAAAAAAGAAGCAGGAATTGGTGGGACCCTTAATATCAGAGGGGGAGTCAGCTTGTTGATGAGAACAGAAAAAAGCAGAGATTCTGAAGTATTTTTCATCTGTATACACAAATGAGGAACCAGTTAATGAAATTTGCTTCTTAATAGTCCCAATTCTAGTAATACAACTAATGATGCATGGTTCACACATGAAGAAATTCAAAAGAGACTAGAACATGTTAATATAAAAAAAGGTCCAGGACCAGATGGTATTAATCCCAGGGTACTTAGTGAGCTTAGCTCTGTGATTGCCAAACCTCTTTACTTAATTTTTCAGGATTCATTGAGGAATGACATGGTGCTGCTATTGCTAATGTGGTGCCGCTATTCAAAAAGGGATCCCGTTCTCAGCCTCAAAACTATAGACAGGTTAGTCTGACATCAGTGGTAGGAAAACTTGTCAAAGGGTTATTAAGAGATAAGATACGGTACTTAATTGCAAATAATAATACTAGGTGTTTGTGCCAGCATGGTTTTATACATAATAGATCTTGCCAGACTAATTTAATTTATTTTTATGAGAAGGTGAGCAGGTATTCTAGGATGGCTGTGGGTGTTATCTAATTAGACTTTGCTAAATCATTTGTTACAGTGCCACACAGAAGGTTATTGGTTAAATTAAGGGATGTTAGCCTGGAACATAGTATTTATTCCTGGATAGAGAACTGGTTAAAATATAGATTATAAAGAGTTGTGGTAAATGAAACATTTTCTAATTGAACAGTGTTGTTAGTAGAGTACCAAAGGGCTCTGTACTTGGTTCTTTGCTTTTCAACTTGTTTATTAATGACCTGGAGGTGGGCATTGAAAGTACTGTTTCTATTTTTGTTGTTGATACAAAAGTATGCAAAACTATAAGTTCAATGCAGGATGTTGCCACTTTGCAGAGTGATTCAACTAAATTTGAAAACTGGGCAGCAAACTGGAAAATGAGGTTCACTGTTGATAAATGCAAGGTTATGCACTTTGGCAAAAATAATATAAATGCAAGTTATACACTAAATGGCAGTGTGTTGGGAGTTACCTTAACTGAGAAGGATCTTGGGGTTTTTGTAGATAACACGTTGTCTGATTCTGGATAGTGTCATTCTGTGGCTACTAAAGCAAATAAAGTACAGTGTTGTATAAAAAAAGGGGATGAACTCAAGGGATGAAAACATAATTACGCCTCTTTATAGGTCCCTGGTAAGGCCTCATCTGGAGTATGCAGTGCAGTTTTTGGCTCCAGTCTTTAAGCGGGATATAAATGAGCTGGAGAGAGTGCAGAGACGTGCAACTAAACTGGTTAGAGGGATGCATGACCTAAATTATGAGGGTAGACTGTCAAGGTTGGGGTTGTTTTCTCTGAAAAAAGACGCTTATGAGGGGACATGATTACACTTTACAAGTACATTAGAGGACATTATAGACAAATAGCAGGGCACATTTTTACCCATAAAGAGGATCACCGTACCAGAGGCCACCCCTTCAAACTAGAGGAAAGGATGCCAAAATGCCCTAGAAGGTGCCTTGGATACCTTAGTTATCCTATTGGAATATCAAGCCAGTGTATACACTGCCTACAATCCTTGCATCAGGTACAGGGCTACTTCTGCCACTTGACCCACAGAATTCCATTATAATGAAACCACATTTGTGCTATAACTCTCATTAAGGTATATACTACTCTTGTAATTGGTTCTAGTGCTGCTATCCACAGTTTGTACAACTATGAAACAAATATAAATTAACAGTTATGAATAACTGTTAAGGCAAACAAGAAGGAAAGCATAATGGTAAAGGCTTGACTTCACCTAGGTATCAAAATACAATTCTATAGTAAATTATGATGTTAATTAATGTAGTACATTTTCCTGTCATGTTGTCACATCAGTTAAATAATATCTCCCGCATGAGGTGTTCCAATGCTAATTATAACATTTGCCCACATTCTATATAACTTGCAATTAGTTGTTTTGAATTCGAAATGGTTCATTACATTACTGTCCCGCCTGCATTATATTATTTCATAAAATGGAGCCTTTTTTCAGTAAGAATCTACAATGGATGAATCATAATTAGTGATGGGCAATTTATTCAGCAGGCATGGATTTGCTGTAAATTTCCGCGTTCCACCGCCCACGAATGTTTTCGTGAAATTGTGGCTAAAATTCACCTGTAAAAAATTTGCTGCGACAAAAGAATTGTCACTTGCATAAAAATTGTCGCGTGTCAAAATTATTCGGAAGCCTATTGACTTTAATGCATTTGGACAAAATAGTCACGTGTAGAAAAATTGACGCTTGCGTCAAAATTGTCACGCATCAAAATAATTTTGATGCCCATTGGCTTCAATGCATTTTGCAGGTTTCGTGACAGATTCACTCATCACTAATCATAATCTAATACCATTAGTTATCATTTTTATCATGTTTAGTAAATCTAAACATAGGCCCAATGACATTACTTTGTGTTCTACATAATTTTTCTTCTGATCTATTTGATGCCTGTAAACTTTGATCATATTTGATGCAATATACTTCACCCTTCTTTATTAAAGTATTTAGATGGAACAGTCAGAAGAAACTGCTGTAAAATAAACAGGGGTAATTTCACTATTTTTCTTAATTTTCCTTTTCCTATGTTTCCTAGGTTTTCAATTCTATGAGACGTTTCGTTCAAAAATGATTCAGCTTTAAATTTCAGTTTAGTATGTTTGTAAGTTGTTTAAAAACATATTCATATTGTTTACTCAATGTGGAACTGCCATTTTCTTTCCTTCTTGCTCATTTGCTCTTAATCTATTCCTTTATTCCACTTTATAATGCCCTCTTGCCTTTTTTCTACCCTTCTTCTATTATTTTCTTTTATGTTTTATCATTGCTCCCACATTTTTTACCATCCCATCATGCCCTCTCAATTGGAATATATACTGATTGACTGCACCCAGGCTCTATTTATTCTTCTATAAATGAGTGCTAGCATTCAGTGATATCAATAGTTTATAGCTATTAATGAAAAGGGCTATATATTATCATTACATAAATATATCTTCAATACAAATATACCACAATAAATATATATCTGCAATGAAAGAATTATTTTCTTAACAATATTTTGTTTGTATCCTTACATTCCATTAGACAGACTACACAAACTGCTAAATAACACAAAGAAATAAATAATTCAAGTGGTTAAAGGCATAAAATGAGACCTCAGATACAATCCCAATACAGTCAGGGTCATGTTTGAAACATTTCCATTTGTAAATGATACAATTACTTAATAATTTATGGTTGCTTATAAGTAACACAAATTTGCAAGCAATGAAAAGCTAACTATTGACTCGTGACTGCAAATGTGTGGCAGCAAAGTAACATTAAACAGCGGAAGAATAGTTCCACTCAAAATAAAAACAAGGTGGAATTAGACAGATTGCCTTCTGCGTATACTGAAACTGAATATACAGAAAGCAAATGCTGTACTGTGCTTTTTTCTTTATAAAGTAAAAAAAAAAATTACATCCTAATGAAAGCTGCACACATGGTGATTTTAATCTAAAACTCTATATTGAGACCTGAGCTAATTCTAATTGATAATATTAAGTCCACTATCTCGCTTATCAGATTCAGCCAACCTTAGTAATGAATTGCAGGGTTTCAAATTACCCTCTGCTTTTCTAAGCATTTTCTACCATGGATAAGCTCAATTACTCCACTTGGTTGAGTGAGCAGAGAGGATCCTGCTAGGGAGCAAGACTACTTCATCTGATTGTCTAAAATTACATCCTAGCTGCAATTACTGAACAAGTGGACAACTCAAAAGGTTTCCCAACATTTGACCTTCCTCTCTGCAGAACACTTGACAGAGCCTGCCTACAGATAATAATGCTGTCTATTGTTGGGTTATTGCTGGATGCAAAATAAGAAATGTAAAAGTAACAATGAAATATGTATTACATGAAAACAGAAATGAGCACAGAAATCGATGAACACTAAAGCATGTGAAATGCAGTAGTAAACAATATCCACATTATATAGAAAGGTACTTGCAAGTGCACCTGCTGAAAACATTTTCTTTATTTGTCTACCATATATATATATATATAAGGACTGTACTCCATATTAAATAAATTATAGTAACAATCAGAATTTTGTGTGTGTATAGCAATCTATAAATTTGTGTATACGAATAAGAATGGATCAGAACTCTCTGAATGAAGCAACTTATATATATATATATGAATAGCATCATAATCTGATGTTTCAGTCTCATCAGTCCCATCTGAGTACCTTTTTCAATAATAAGCTTAATCATGGACTCATGATGTCATTTGGTGCCAAAAAAGACAATATGGGGAGGATATTTAAGGGGAAATTATACCACACTGATTTATTCTTAAATAGAAAACATTCTTCAAAAAAATATCACATTGCTTCATTCAGAAATACTGATACATATATGTATATATATATATATATATATATATATATATATATATATATATATATATATAGATATATATATATATAAAACACACACATAAATTAATTCACATATGATAGAAAATATGTGTAGTATGAAATGTGAAAAATAGGTCACTAAATAGACAAAAACTTGTTTCCTGTGTACTTGTCTAATGGGATTAAATGCCCTATGTTATTGTAATGAACTTACCCTGGTGGTCTAGCGGCAGCGGGGTCCACGCCGCGTCCTCGGCGTGGACGCCCGCTGTGCTGCCTTCTTCCTCCTTGCCGGTTCCTCTAGGGTGCGCGCCGCGCACGTGCATTATTTAAAGGCGCAGTCGCGCTGGCGTGATGACGCCAGCGCGCAATTGGCGCGAAATTCAAATGCTTAAAAGGGGAATTTGGCTTTCAGGTAATTGCCCGTTGTTAGGTTCAATTCGTTTGTTCCTGGGTGTTTGCTTTGTGTAATTCCTGATTGATCTACTGTGTCTTGACCCTTGCTTGCCTGCTGACTACTCTGACCTCTCCAATCCTGACCTTGCCTGCTTTCCGACTATTTACGATCTCTAATCCTGATTCCGGCCTGTCTGACTATTCTAACTGCTTGTGCTGGCTCGGCCTGCCGGTTCCTGGTGGCTTCCTATCTACCAGTATCCTTGTAAACAGTTGTGCCCCATTGCCTGCCAGAACTTATGCCTTGCACCTCTCGTTAAGTCCAGGTGGCATCTGAGTACGCCGAGGCTCCTCCCGAGGCCAAAGGCGGTCACTTAACTGGTGAAGTCGAGCCGAGACCAGGGTGCTTGGCATCTGTTCTGGTGTAGGGTGCCGACCGTGACAGTACAACGGGCCCATGAGACGGAAGAAAATGGAAGAAGCTCCTGCTATTCCGCAAACCACTGAACTGCTGTATTCGACCCTCCTCCAGCGCCTCGATGAACAAGAGGGGAAGCAGAATTTCATTATTCAAGGTCTGTGGTCTCTCTCTGAGAGGTTGGATGCACAGCAATCTGAGATTCCTGAGGGGTCTACTTCGTCAGTAACTCCCGGTAATAGAGATTTTTCCCATGACCCAAAAATCCCCTTTCCTGATAAGTTTAGTGGGGATAGGGGTAAATTTTTTGTTTTTCAAGAGGCTTGTAAGTTATACCTCAGTTTTTTCCCTCACAACTTCCCTACTGGTGAGGATGAAGTAAGGTTCGTTATGACCTTACTACAAGGTGACCCACAAGTCTGGGCACTAAGATTACCCTCCTCTGACCCTGCCCGTTTATCCCTAGAAGCATTTTTTGCTACCATGGCCATGTTATACGATGACCCGGATCGTGCTAGTTCTGCCGACTCCGCTATTCGTAAACTCCGTCAAGGGAAAAGAGTTATTGAGGAGTATTGTACTGAATTCCGCCGCTGGTCAGTTGAGACGGGGTGGAATGATACAGCTCTTCGTAGTCAATTCCGGGTGGGTCTTTCTAAATCTGTCAAAAATAGCCTGGTTAATTACCCTCCTTCTTCCACGTTGGATGACCTCATGTGGTTAGCCATTCAAATTGATAGGAGGCAAAGGGAAAGACGAGCTGAGGAGGATATAGTTTTCCCTACTACATGTATTGACGAGTCTCCAACTCCCTCGTTTCCTAACCCTCAGGGGGAACCCATGCAATTGGGGGCTACACGCCTGTCTTCCGAGGAAAGGGCCCGTAGGCGATCCCTGGGTCTATGCATGTATTGTGGGGATAAGGGGCATTTCCTTAAAAATTGTCCCAAGAGGCCTGGAAATTCTCAAAACCTTTGTGGAGAAGGGAAGCTCCATTTGGGTAGAGAGATTCCCTCTTCCCAATTCGCCTCAAAAAACTTAGTACCTGTAGTTTTATCCTGGCCCGGGGGTTCTGTTACAGTTTCGGCCTTAGTGGATTCGGGGGCTGGGGGAAATTTTTTAGATGCTGCCTTCGCAGAAAGGTATAATATTCCCCTTAATCCCCTCACACCTCCTATGAGGATTTCTGCTATTGATAAAAGCCCACTGGGGTCAGGTTTGGTAACCCAAAGATCCAAAGCATTATCCATGTGTGTGAACAATATGCATTATGAAAAATTAGCTTTTCACATTCTTGATGGTTCCTCGTCCCCGTTAATTCTGGGGTTACCATGGCTACAGGTGCACAACTCCCACATTGATTGGGTAACTGGGGAGGTTATTCAGTGGGGTTCCAAGTGCCAAGATTCATGTCTAGCTTCCACTCTGATGGTAGCTGGTACTTCCTTAGAGAAACTCCCTTCTGTTGTGCATAGCTCTAAGTCTTGTTCGGGGGTACGTAGTTCCCTATCGGCAGTTCCATCCGCTCAAAAAAGAGCAGTAGTTAAGTCCCATAGGGAGGTACCCAAATTTCAGGTTGGGGACTTGGTTTGGTTATCCACAGGGAATATTAAGCTTAAAATTCCAGCTCTTAAGCAGGGACCCAAAGTTATTGGTCCATACCCTATTGTGGAAATTGTGAACCCAACCTCTGTCCGCCTTGAGTTACCTGAGATATTTCTGTTATCTAACCTGTTTCATGTTTCTGTGTTAAAACCAGCCATACAGGTCCACCAACAATCAAGTCCTCTTCCAGTGTTGGTGGAAAATCTGGTCAAGTCCGATGCCAGGGTGGACTACCTTAGGAGACAATCCCATCCCAGGTCTCCTGGTAAGGTTGAGGGTCCAGTGGCCCCTCCTAGAGGGGGGGGTACTGTAATGAACTTACCCTGGTGGTCTAGCGGCAGCTGTGCTGCCTTCTTCCTCCTTGCCGGTTCCTCTAGGGCGCGCACGCCGCGCGCGTGCATTATTTAAAGGCGCAGTCGCGCTGGCGTGATGACGCCAGCGCGCAATTGGCGCGAAATTCAAATGCTTAAAAGGGGAATTTGGCTTTCAGGTAATTGCCCGTTGTTAGGTTCAATTAGTTTGTTCCTGGGTGTTTGCTTTGTGTAATTCCTGATTGATCTACTGTGTCTTGACCCTTGCTTGCCTGCTGACTACTCTGACCTCTCCAATCCTGACCTTGCCTGCTTTCCGACTATTTACGATCTCTAATCCTGATTCCGGCCTGTCTGACTATTCTAACTGCTTGTGCTGGCCCGGCCTGCCGGTTCCTGGTGGCTTCCTATCTTCCAGTATCCTTGTAAACAGTCGTGCCCCATTGCCTGCCAGAACTTATGCCTTGCACCTCTCGTTAAGTCCAGGTGGCATCTGAGTACGCCGAGGGCTCCTCCCGAGGCCAAAGGCGGTCACTTAACTGGTGAAGTCGAGCCAAGACCAGGGTGCTTGGCATCTGTTCTGGTGTAGGGTGCCGACCGTGACAGTTATTTCGGTTTCAAGGCTTTTCATGGTTTCTAAAGAAGTCTTTATGATTGTGCTTCACATTTCATTGAGAGAGAGTATAATTGTCCTATAATCTTTCTTTTTCTTCTCCCGAAGTCTTTGTTGTGATAAACTTTTTAAAAGATACCATCTTGGAAAGTGTGAGGTAGAGGACAATATCAATGACAACAATAGATAACGATACACAAAAGAGGACACTGACAGGAGATAGACTCATAATTTTAAATGTGGACTAAGCCTGTGCAGAGACAACATAAAACAGCCCTTCAGTCGTACTACAAATCCCTGAACACCCCAACCCCCTATGACTGTCAGTAAGATTTGTAACTCAGCATTGTCTGTAGCACCTCAAGTTAACAGTGTGTGCAAGAAATAGTACTGGCACTTTTATTAATCAGTAGAATCATAAACCCATAAAGAACCTACTATAGTTGGTTCAGCAAACCAACTCCTCTGATGCTCAATAGGCATTCAAAATATATAACTAATAATAATAATATACTCCTGTTGTAAATACAGTATGCAGCTATTATGTCACCACTGAATTCTATGGCCTGTATAACAAGTAGTTCAATAAAGAGAACCAAAACACAGGATCCTGCAGAAAGCCTTCTACAATAAATGAACTTATAAACTCCTTTGAAGATATTCTTCATGGGCAATTAAACTTGGCCTGCTCCACCCCTTTGCTAAGTATGTCTTCATTTCTCTTTTCGCTATTTGATTTGTCTGCTATTTCCTTCAAAGGTTTTTTCTTTCTTTAACCGCCCACATCCATTTGACTGTCCTTTAGGGATGTAGCGAACGTCGGAAAAAAAGTTCGCGAACATATTCGCGAACTTGCGCAAAAATGCGAGCGGTTCGCGAACGGTTCGCGAACCCCATAGACTTCAATGGGAAGGCGAACTTTAACATCTAGAAAAGACATTTCTGGCCAGAAAAATGATTTTAAAGTTGTTTAAAGGGTGCAACGACCTGGACAGTGGCATGCCAGAGGGGGATCAAGGGCAAAAATGTATCTGAAAAATCTGCCTGTGTGTGCTTGGAAGAGATAGTGTAGGGGGAGAGCTGTTAGTGATTTCAGGGACAGATGATAGTAAGCTTGCTGGCTAGTAATCTGCTTGATACTGCTCTGTATTGGAGGGACAGAAGTCTGCAGGGATTTGAGGGACATTTTAGCTTAGGTAGCTTTGCTGGCTAGTAATCTACTGTTCTCTTTAAACAACTGCCATACGTTGACCTTGTAGGCATTGTTTGCCCAGTTTTTTTGGACGCAGCCACTGAAGCACAGTTGCCAGAAAAAATATGCCATATAAATGCTGAAAATAGTAATTTTTCGCCATACGTTGACCTTGTAGACATTGTTTGCCCAGTTTTTTTGGTTGCAGCCACTGAAGCACAGTTGCCAGAAAAAATATGCCATATAAATGCTGAAAATAGTCATTTTTTGCCATACGTTGACCTTGTAGGCATTGTTTGCCCAGTTTTTTTGGTCGCAGCCACTGAAGCACAGTTGCCAGAAAAAATATGCCATATAAATGCTGAAAATAGTAATTTTTTGCCATATACGTTGAGTCAACGTATGGCAAAAAATGACTATTTTCAGCATTTATATGGCATATTTTTTCTGGCCTCTGTGCTTCAGTGGCTGCGGCCAAAAAAACTGGGCAAAAAATGCCTACAGGGCAAATAATGCCTAAAAGGTCAACTTATACACTACTACAGCGATGGATACGGATTACGTAAAATATATTATGGCTGCTGGAAAAAAGTCACTCCGGTGTTTTTTCTGGAGACGGTAATATTATGGATATTTAGACAGAATGTGAACAAGGTCACACAGCTAGATGGCAGTTGGTTGAATAACACACTGGGCAAAAAATGCCTACAGGGCAAATAATGCCTAAAAGGTCAACTTATACACTACTACAGCGGTAGTAAAATAAAAAAAAGTAAAATAAAAAAAAAATGAATATTAAAAAAAAAAAATTAAAGTTGGTGCTGCTGAACTACTAGGAGCAGCAGATTAGCACACCAGTCCCACTCCCCAACACTGCTAGACTAATAGCACTGGGCTCTTATAGTAGTAGTAGTAGTAGTAGTAGTAAAACAACAAAAAAATAAATAAAAGCAGTCCTTACAAGGACTACTGTTATTGCAGCAGTCAGCAGATGAGATCAGAAGCAGGACAGCTGCCCACTGCAGCTACATACAGAGCACTGCAGTAGAAGGTAGATTACTAGCCAGCAAAGCTACCTAAGCTTAAATGTCCCTCAAACCCCTGCAGACTTCTGTCCCTCCAATAACAGAGCAGTATCAAAACGATTACTAGCCAGCAAACTTTCAACTGTCCCTGAAATCACTAACAGGCAGCAGCTCTCTCCCTACACTATCTCTTCAGCACACACAGGCAGAGTGAAAAAACGCTGCAGGGCTTCGGTTTTTATAGGGAAGGGGAGTGGTCCAGGGGAGAGCTTCCTGATTGGCTGCCATGTACCTGCTGGTCTGGGGTGAGAGGGCAAAAAAAAGCGCCAACAATGGCGAACCCAAAATGGCGAACGTCGCGCGACGTTCGCGAACTTCCGGCGAGCGCGAACACCCGATGTTCGCGCGAACAAGTTCGCCGGCGAACAGTTCGCGACATCTCTACTGTCCTTGCTATGTTGAAACAACTTCATCACTGTTTCCACCTACACTATATAGCCTTCTACAATATCTAACACCTCCAATTACTACTCCTTCATGTAAGCACAGTTTACACTCTACCACATTCCATCACTCTCTCAATAATTTTCCTTGCTGCCAGTGTTACGTCTCCAAATCCTGGCTACATTTCTATTGGCTTTCATTATTTAAAAATTGCTATTTACTACCTTTCTCCCATTTAACCATAGTCTGACTAATCTACTCTTTTGTAGTCTTGTCTTACCCTTTTTAGTAACCACTCTGTATCTAATAAATCCACTTTATCTGATACCTGATTCCCCCCTTTGGGGTAATCCCCTAGGTCCGGCTCTTATAAAGTCGGCCAATGAGCAGTGACCTATTCAACATTATTTGGACTTGTTCTTTGTTATTGAACCAATTGGACTGATGGAGTAAACCAATGGACTTGTGGGGGTGTGACATATTCAATTACAAGGTTGATTTACGCATTGTGTTGGCTGGGGTGATGTACACTTGAAAAAGGGCATGCTCACCCAAAACATGTAGGGGCGAATTTACTTACCTCCGAAAATTGTGCCAGCGATGGCTTTGCTCACATCGCAATACTTCGCCAGGAGTAGATTTTCCAGGACAACGCTAATTATCGAAAATCCGAGGTTGTGTCCAGGGTTCCGAATGCTTGCGAAGTTGCGCTAGCGATAAAACAATAAGCAGTTTCAAGTTACGCTAGCAATGCCTAATTAGCATATGGCATAAAGTTAAAGTACAATGGACGTATATGTTGCAGTAACTATATTACACTACACAAGGCCAGGGAACCTTAATAAAATCAAATAGAGGTGTTATATTGCCCTACACATGAGCCCACTGTGTAGTTTAGGTGCCATATGTTAGGAAATGTAGGAGGGAACCCAAAAAAAATGTATGATATTTTTCAGCCAATCACCCTGTAAAAAGTAAAAGTCGCCGGTGTTTTTTGGGACTTAGAAAAATGTTCAACTTTTTTTTGAGGAACTCCTATCTAGTCTATTGCCCTTCGCCTGGTCTGAGGTGGTGAAGGCGAGTCTGGCGCAAGAGGTAACGGTCAGTAAAATCAGCATCTTAGTGACTTTGTGTAGTTACAGCCATTCGCCAGAGCAAAAATTTGGCTGGCGTTAGAATGCGAAGTAGTGTTAGAGTCTATTTCCTTCGCTAGCGAATTTACGCCAGTTAGTAAATCGGCTAAGTTCCGAAATGACGTCGCGCTGGTGAATTTTCACCAGCGTTAGTCACTTCGCCCCTTTAGTAAATTTGCCCCTTAGTGTGGTGAATTACTAATAAAAGTTACAGCATAGTTCTGCTCCTCTGCTTCCTCCTTCTATATTGCCAAGGTGGTAAACTTTGACAGCCTGTTTTGGTTTGCAAATTTATTTTGCACTTGAATTTTTCTTGTTTCTCAAAGACTCTTTCTATCACCATTTCATAAAAGTGGAAAGAAAATAAGTCCCTAAACTCTGGTTTTAGCCTAGAAAGCAGATGTATATGGTTGACTGATTTGATTTATCCAGACTCAAGTACATGCACCCTTACAAGGTTGCCTCTTTGAGGTACATTTTACGTTGTACTACACAGTTTGTATGTAGCAAAATGCGGAAACAAATACTAGAGTATTCTAGTCTGGATTCAACATCAGCCATTGCTTTACAGAAAAAGAACAGATGGAACTCCCAAGACAGAATAAAATAATATTTTTTATTAACTATGTACAAAAAAATAAAATAAAAGTAGAGCCTTCTTATAAACATGGTATATATTTTATTTAATATTCTAATTGCCCCAACCACATGTATGACTGCCTTTATTTTATTTCTAACTCAGTAAAGATTATAATACTGTGATTAGTGTCTCCTTTTTAACAGATAGCATTTTGGATTATTCGCAAATGTGTATGTCAAAAATAACATTTCCACATCTTCATAATGAGATTGCTAATGGCACTAATGCTTCTAATTATCATGGGGCTTCAACAAACAGTTACTGTAGTTTGCTACGTCTAGCAGCAGCTGTAAGTGGTGCAGATATACTGTAACTACTTCTTGGGTCTGTAGATGAAATAGACCTTATTGATATATCTAGTGAACACAGCACACTATTCCTTCCCATTGAAAAAACGGGAGTGGTTGTGGATGCCAGGTGCTTCAATTAGGCCTTTGCCACCTGTACGCTGAATTTTATTTTAACATCTACCAAGATACTGAAACAGACAGTTACTGCATGATCTTTCAAAACTGAGCAACTTGTATAATGGAGATAATAATAACACAGGCACCACAGTTTACTGTAACTCCATTACGTTTGCATTTACAACCATTCAGGTAGATGGAGGAGAGCCCAGTTATCTGAGGTGTATTTTTTCTCTTTAAGCTATGAACAGGTTACTGCTCCTTTCATCAGGAAATAAAGTTTCATGTGTGATCACCATACTTAAACCAGAATCCATGCAAAGCACTATGTTTTCTGAACTTTGCCTATTGACTTGCTTCTTGTTCCTTTGGCTGCACTCCTATAATGGACAGTGACACATGGACATCCACAGGAATGACCCCTAGTTTGTGTGTCATGTATAAAATATAGGCTTAGGAAGGTCAGAGGGAGCAAGACACCATACAGCAGTGCCGGACTGGGAGGAAAAAGCAGCCCTGGCAAAAGTATCAAAGCAGCCCATGTATTTACATGCATGATAAGTATTTTCAAACCCAAGGTTTACTACAACAACTGTTTATTAATAAATAGAGCTATATTTCCTGGACCCAAGTGGGGATCCATTAGCATAGAATCTCCAGCATTATTATAAACCCTATGTGCTTAAACTGACCCTTGCAACAAGTATCTCACCCCAGTTTCTATCATGGCTCTTCTTTTAATTGGATTAGTGGCCCTATACTTACTGTATATTACTCCAGTCACTCCCAGTCTTATCCCAGCACTTAGCAGGAACTAACCCCATACAGTATGGACCCCAAAAATACTGCGTACAATCTGCTCTTTTCCATTTGGGTACTTAGGCTAAGGGGCAAGTAAAGTTGCACAACTTGTTGGAGCTTAGATGTTTTGGGAGGGGTAAAAATAGAAGCTATCGTGGACAGAGGAAAGGACTTTGATAGATGGCTTTCCTATGAATAGAGGAGATAGGTGGGTTTAGATCACATTCTAACATGGATAGCCTAAAATATGGTTTATTTACTAATAAATCTTACTATGTTAGTTATCTGATGTCAAGGATGTCAAGGAAACACTTGAACATTATACCACGACAAGGACATTATTTTCTAAAGCAAGTAAGAACAATTCACAGGAGGTATTATCAGCTGTATGTGTTGATTATGATGTGAAAACTGTAAAGTTGAAGTGAGCAATAATAAATGCAGACAATAGGGTTGTAAGGTAATATATTCCACGTAGTAATATATTCCAAATAGTGTTCTGCTCTAGTGAAATATATACTAAGTATACATGGAAAGAAGTTTAACAAGTTCATAGAGGAGCAAAGTATTTTTTTCT
Source organism: Xenopus laevis (assembly GCF_017654675.1). Taxonomy (NCBI): domain Eukaryota; kingdom Metazoa; phylum Chordata; class Amphibia; order Anura; family Pipidae; genus Xenopus; species Xenopus laevis. Next base: position 144,510,623 of record NC_054371.1, on the reverse strand, counting down.
GGGTAAAGTTTTGTATGTAAAATAAATGCACAGTATGTGGAGCAGATTTGAAGTGTTTTTATAAATTAAAGTTGGGGCCTGAATTACAGGCACATCGTGTATCCTCTGTCAACTTTTTATATAATACAGTTCTATAAGGTGATCACCTCCCCTGAAATGGGCGTTTTTGTTCCTGGCCCATTAAAATCAGGCAATCAGAGACTTTATTATGGTGCCCAAAAAAGTGTTGGGGGAAAGTATGTTTTGGAAAATAAACACTTTTGGCCCAGTGAACATACATATGTGCCACGAGAGCATACAAGAATATCACATAAATAGTTATGCAACTTGTGAAATATCTTGGTGATCTTTTCATGAGCCCTTTAGTTTTTGTCTTTGGGGCAACATATGGACATGTTCCACATCTCTTGGACAAACATCTATCTAAGTGCCGCAGATTGAGATATTTTTATTAAGTGATGAAGCTACAATATTTCGCTCATCATTGGTCTGTTTGGCACTGTTCAGGGTGTGGCCAATAATATTATCCACTTTAAGGATGTGCCAGTTTATCTATGATATTTGAAATATTTGTCTGTCTGTAAACATAATATGGTAATTGCCTTGTAGATTTTTGGATTAGTGCTATAGCAACTGGGCCTGGGGAGAACATGAGGCTTTGGACCTTGATTATTCTGTCACCTATACCCCTTACTCAGGAAGTGGTGCTCTCCAATGAAATCCATTTCTTTAGTGCAATTCCATTCAACTCTCAGAAACTGCCCCAAAGGAAGGTTGTTAATGCAGGCGTTTATGGTGACTTCTTAAAAATTTGGATTATATTCTATCATTATCAACAAAGACAGTAAGATGGAGGTAATTACTGATTGGATGGGTATCAGACAAAAGTTTTATTTTTTGATATTCAAAGGGTCTGCAGAATGGTTGGCCTATGTTTTGGTGAATTAGATCATCTATGTACCACCAGTAAAATATTATAATATCCCTTAACCAGTTGTTCTCCAAGATTTTCTAATCACACCACATATTCATAGAATGCTTTACATAAGATGGCAGAAAATATGTATTTAACACAGTCTTAACTAGCTAAAAATAATAGGAGCCATGTACTTCATGTAGGTACTTCACCGGTGGGATGTCGCTAGTAACACTGAATTTTTCAAAGTCGCCCAAAGTTGCCTCATGTGTAAACTTCGGGCGACTTCAGAAACCTGAGCAATCCGAGTGCCATCCCTACGGCGATTTCGATTCTAGCCGGTGGGAAGGCTTTTTATAGGGAGATTAGTCGCCCAAAGAAGAGGCGATTCGCCTGTGTCTCTGCCCTAAGGTGGAATGGAAATAGATTCAGACATTTTTGGAAGGTGGCAGTAAACTGTAATGCCGAGTTTAGGATTCTACAAATATAAGGACAGACGACTTTCTATGACGCTGTCATCCATTTAATGGTGTTATTTTTAATATTATATTACACTGTGTACCTTGCAAATAATTTAATGTACCAGTCTTAGTTTCAAATTAATTCCTGTGTTTTTTTTTTTTGCATAAGTAATGGTGTGGGGACAGCCATCTCAGTTCAATATGTATTATCCTGGGCTTTCAGATACAGCCAGCACAGTACAAAAGAGGTTCTTTCAGACAGCTACTGCCTCAGCTATTCAGCATTAATGTATTAGAGCATTTTAATAACCACCTGTACTAGCATTGTTAGGCATTTTCTATTAGGGCTAGGGCACACAGTGCAATCTTGTCCCCTAGTGACAGCTAAAACTGCCCTATTAAGACTTTTGATAATAGTTACTGGAAAGCACCTTTAGTGGCACACATTAAGTGAGTGAAAAATGTAAATCTGGAGAATAAATAAGCTCACATGAGTGAGTAGTGTCCCCACCTGGCCTGTATTTGACCAGCCTAGCCATTAAATCATCAGCTAGTGCTGTCGTTACAAACTTGCTGGCTTGCTTCTTTTTCTTTAACCTCTCCATTTCCAATATCCCCTTCTAACCAAAGGCCTTTCCATTAAGGTATTTATTTAGGTATTAGGCCAGTATTTGCCAGTGATATTTCGACTTTAGCAGTTTTTCCCTGGATGACAGATGTAGTCAAAACCCCCAAGTTCTGTTGCCCTTAAAGTGAATAAAAGGCAACATGGGCAGTTTTGGCTATTTTCTCACTATCGAAAATATGGTTTCTCCACCAGGATGTGCTCTGAGCTGAAAGCAGAACAGTGGCAGCAGCATATATAAACATGGAGCTCCTATGAGTTCAGAGATCTGAATTCTTTCCGGAGAGGTGTCAGGGAGATGTTATCTTGTGACATGCCCATTGTTCTGAGGCCAGGCTGAAATGACATGCTCTGTTTACATCAGCTGATGCCGATGACTGAGGAAAATCATGGTAAATATTTAAAAATGTCTTGCATGATGTCTCGATTTTAACATTAAAATATTAAAACCACAAATATGTTCTTTAAAAATGGATTTCAGTGTAAGAAGCACTATTAATTCAAGCATGTTTAAAACGATGTTCCCCCGTGAAAGTATCTCTTTAATTACTACGTCAAGAATAAGATTATGTCTGTATTATCATCTACACTGTAAAAGTATTTTGCAATATATATTTTTGGCAGTGATATTTAGAAGTGATGAACTAAATGAAAAAAGTCTTGGGGAGCCAACTCCCTCTCACAACTCCCTCTCACAGCAGGAATGGTCTAATCAATACTTAAAAGACCAGTAACATAATTTCTTTTTAAAAAAAAAATAGTTTCTAGTTAACGAAAAAAAACCCACCAAGACAGTTTTAACTTTATTTAATTGCAAAGTTTTTATTAAGAAATTACTTACCAATTCTCTGCTTGCCCTCCTCTTCAGAATCGGCGACAGGGCAACGATCCATTGTGCGGCACTTGATTTCTCCTCCCTGCCTTCTATAGGAGATAGCCAGGGAGGATAAAGACTTTGCGAATTTCAAGTTAAAACTGTCTTGGTGGGTTTTTTTTTCATCAAGTAGAAACAAATTTTTTATGTTACTGATCCTTTAGGCTAGCCATATACATAAATATCCACTTGTTTGATGAGGCTGCCAAACAGGTGGATCTATATTTGGCCTAGGACCTATGTGCTGGTCCAAATTTGTTTGGCCTCCGAGTATATTATGGGTTCATAACAAAAGCCTACATAGGCGCATCAGATGATGAGGCCTGAAGTCTTTGCCTGGCAGGATTTTCCAACCTACCTGATAAATATCAGCCTTAGTTTTGGCCAGATATGTGTTGGGGAGGCAGTGGGGTAGGGCCTATACACAGGCAGATAAACTGCCAACTCAGTCTGGAGGGTTTGAATTTCTGCATAGTTCCTGAAAACAGGCGAAGAAGACATTTTGCAACATTTTCGGGAGATAATCGGGAGACAACCCATGGTTGTGCAGATTTTCCTTGGGCAACAAATCTCCTTGTGTGCCCTTAGAGTACCTTTATTAATCCATTCAGGTTCGTGAAAGTGTCTTCTAATCATGTGACTCATTATAAAAATACATACACTACAAATGTCAGGGCAGAATAACCCTAAATGCACACAATTATATTGTAATGAGGAAAATTAGTTGTTATTGGATTTTCAATAAATGTTGGGTTTAATTTTTCTAGGCTCCTAATTTCTACAAAATGTGCGGTACTGTAGAAGTGCAGATTACTATTTTTAATTGAACAGTCTGTACTTCCCTTTCAAACCATAACCATCATCTCTGCCCAGCACATTTCAAAACAAATATTGCTAAAATCAGCAAATACATAATTAGCACACAGTCTTCCAAGTACCAGGAAAGAAAATATTTAGCTAATCGAATCCATTTTTCTTGTATTTTCTGGCAAAGTGAAACGGGACAGATTCGCCCATCACTAGCCAGCACTATCCTTATTTCTTCCGCTTTTTGACACTGGATCATCATTTCTAATACAAGCATTTTACTGATCAAATATTTAGAAGTTAGAACCTCTTGCCATCTAATCAAAGCAGTTAGATAAACATCTCATAAGCAGGTTGAAGGCGGCACTAAATGGGATAAAACAACATTTCATCCACTTGAATGGGACTTTATTTATTATATAATGCATAAATCTAGGAATGTTGACACTTTTTTTTTATCTACCAAATTAAATAATTTAAGTAGCATAAATGTGGCGGCTTATTTTCTTTTCAGTGATTGACATATGCTGATTCCCTTAATATCCTATATCTGGCAGCTAGGGAGCATGCAGCAGAAGAAGTGAAGCCATTTCTTTCAACAAGATACTTAGGGGGCTATTTATCAATGTCTGAATATCCGAATCTCGTAAAATTTGTAGTTTTCTGAGCACAAAAAAAATTACGAATTTTTTGAGATTTATTAAAGTCCGATGGTCTAAAAACTCTGAATCTGAAACCCGGTATCTAAAAGCTCTCCAGGTCCTGTATAAGTCAATGGGGAAGGCCCCAGTGTCTGCGCTGATGTCTGTACCGATATTCAATGATTTCAGGGGGTTCTGAGAAAAAAACGTTGTTTTTGCAGAAAACTCTGAGTTTTCAGGGAAAGCTCTGAAGTTTGTCCTACCCTATTTTTTCGGACTTTTTTCTTCATAAATAAGGTCCATTTGGGAATTCGGAGTTGGTAGAAGTTTGATATTAGAAATACTGAGATAAATTCGGACCTTGATAAATAACCCCCTTACTGTATAGGTCTGGGAAAAGTATCATCAGTTCTTGATGACAATATTCCCCATATTCTTGCACATTTTTAAAGGGGACCCGTCACCCAAAAATTTTTTTCAAAATCCTATTTTATCACATTAGTCAAGCAAAATTAACTTTAATTACACTATATAAATTATTTGAATCTTGTTTCCTTCAGTCTGGGAATTCAAAATGATAGCAAGCAGGCAGCAGCCATTTTGTGGACACTGTTATTGTCTTGTATCACACAATCTTGTTTGTGCACCAGAATGGGGGACATAATGTCCATCCCCATGCACTGGCTACACAATTAAATGATGAAGAGAATGGGGGAATGTGGGGAGAGCAGTGACATCTAGGTAGTGCTGAATGGAAAGTGAAAGTAATTGCTTGCCCCGCCTCTATGCCTAAGGCATAGAGGAGGGGCAGACAATATTTGATTGACAGCTGAAATTTTTAAATGAGCTTACAACAGCTATGAATACTTTAATAAAAAAAGAAATTGGATTTCATGTTTAATTTGAAAAGGACTTTTATTATACAGATTTTTGTGTCTGGGTGACAGGTCCACTTTAACTGTCAATTGATGCAATTAGCATTTTACATGCAATATAACCAAAGAGCTGGCTATTAGCTGTGCTGTAAAATGAAAATCTGTGCTTTTTCCCAAATTAAAAAAAAAAGCCCTTTTTATCTTATACAAGCAAAATGACTTTACAGAGCACTGTGCATGAAGAGCATGATTCGTTTTAAAGAGTATACAAACCATGTCATTATTTTTATCCGCTTATCATAATCCTTGTGTTAAGTAATGGGTAGATATCAGCCTAACCTTTCACTGCACTAATCAGTGATTATTTTCATTACAGAAAAATGTCGTTAAAAAAAGAAGAGAGATATAGGAGATGATCTCACGCTGATTCAAATGACAGGTTACTCGTGAGTAAAGAAAGGAACTCTAGATGGAGCAGTTTTCATGGGGATTTTCCTTCCTGCCACTGGCGCTAGAGAGATACTGTCGAAATGTTCTGCACGGATGACTGGCAGCACTTCAATAGAACAGTTCTGTATAAATATGCAAAGTAAGGTTGGATTTACTTAATAAAAGAAGTGAATGTCACTGGCATGGAAATGATCAGCCGTTGTTTATATTGCAAACATTTTTATTTGAGTGTAATGCTAATGACAAGTTCTAAGATGGGTCTGGACAGCGGGGGGGGGGGGGGGGGGTAATGGCAAACCCATTACTGGGGAACGTTTATAATAAGGTTGAGCTGCAAAAAAGAGAGTCTATGGTGCTAAGTTGCAACATCTATAAAATGGAGAGATTGTATAATGATATGCTAGTGACACACTCTGCCAAAGTACTAGACTAAATACACAGAGCTGCTACACCTCTGAAGATAGAAATAAAATAAAACATCCGTCATTAGTTCTCGCAGAAACAAAAACAGCATTTATGCTCAAGTGATGAAAGTGAGGGGAGCAAATAAAGGCTTTTGGTATTTTGCAAGAAGCTGTAAAATAGGCGTGCTGGGTTAATTTACATGTTCCTAGTGAAGAAGGCTTTAATGATATGTTTGCACAGAAGGTAGGAAGTATCACTTCAATTTACAGACAATGGACAAGCATTTCTAAATTGGAGGGGGGGGGGGTGATGCTTCAGCTGGTCTCGTAGGCCCTGAAAAACATTTGTCCAAGTAAATCTGCCATTGAAAAAAAAGGCAATTTAACACTTTTATCCTGCAGCAGTAATTCAATAGCTCCCCTTCCTGTCTTTAAAGTGCTTTTCCCTCATTAAAAGGGTGTAGCTCTCAAAAGAGTTAACACACCTATTAACTCCTGCGACTTTATTTTAGGCATCACACTCATTGTGAATTCATTGGCTCAGGACAGAAGGTGCAAAGAGAGATTTGCATTCTGAATGAAGTAAGGTGTCTCCCCTCAGGCTTTTCTGAATAATGATGAAAACTAATCTGCTTGCAGTCGGTAAAGCGATCACTGCTGTCTACCCACTGTCTCCTGGCGAGGGAGACAGCTGTAATCAGTTGGGAATTTATAACACTTATTTTCAGAGTTAGGAGTGAAGGAAATCACTGAAATGCTCATCTGTTCTGGATGGTTGATGGGAAGATGTAAGTGATGGTTATTACGTCTTCCCATTTAGCCAACAGCAAACAAAAGACAAGGTGTTAAGCCTTACATTAGGGCTCATTTCAGTGGTGGCTGAATAGGCAATTAGTATACATTATGAAAGCACGTGGTGTATAAATATTGTATTTTAAGCTTAGACCAAGAGAAAAGAAGTAAACCCCCCCTTCCTTCCGCACCCCAAACCAATTAGGAACTAGACAAGTGCTTAAGACAATAGTTCAATGGGTTAAATATTAAACATAGTACCAGTAATTACTGGGTGAAAAGGTGATATCTATGTGCTTAATCATTAAATAATTGCTTGTAAAGCATTAAAAGTGCTATGTGCTAATTTGTTCTATAAGTCAGTTTTTAAATTAAGTTCAACTATATAAAACACGATTCAACCACCATAAAGTAAATACTTATAAAGTGCTAGTGCCACAACTTACGCTAATTACACCACGTCCACCAGCAAAAATGTACAGCGAATCTGCGCAGGCGCAAACACGCCATGACCCTGCGTATCATGTCACTGTAGAGAACCCTAGGCTTCAAGAAGTGATTTATTTATTTTAATTGGTAAGGTTCCTACAAACCAACCTTTGTCAAAGTATAAATATTGTATATAATGCTCTTGTGTTGGGTTTGTTTCTCATGGCCACTCTAATGATTTTCCTAACTAGCAGCTTCTTTGGATTACCCTTACATGACATGTTGGTTTGCATATTTACTAACTGTAGCTGGGTAATGGGCATTTACTCTTCTACTCCAAATAAAATCTACCAAATAAAAAAATTAAAGAAAGCAGGTGACTTAGCAGGGTTATATAATTTTGCTAAGAAATTTTCCATCTTCCAACACAAAACCCTAGACTATATATTCAGAAATAATGTTTTTTTTTTTTTTATTCTTATGCGCTGCTATTTATTTCATGCAGTTCTGTATATAAAATTATCCAAACCCAATAAACCCATGCATGTTTCCATTGGAGATAAGTAGCTGCTTCTTGGCCCTGACACAGATTGCAGGTGTTCCATACAAAGCAATGAAATGTGTCCCTAGCCAGCTCCAAATAGCAGTTAATAATATATCAGTACACGTGTAATTCATGGGACCCAGGGAATTAAAGCCCCTAATGAGACCAAGAATCCTATTGGTTTTAAGCAACTGCAGTTGTGAAATTTAGTGTATAGGTTAATAAATGAGTCCCTATAGCTAATGTCTAACCATGTATTTACATGTGCACACATTTTGCCAATTGCCACATAAAGTATGTTAAATATTTAAATGTGTTTAATTAGAGTGGTTTGGGTTAAGCTTGGGCAAGTTTTATCAGAAAATTGAGTGTGTAATTTAATTTGTTAACTGCTTTTATTGATATCTCCAGTAGCAATGAGGCAGGGCTTCCCCAGTGAAATAGGTTTTAGCTTTTACATTATATTGCTTACATAACAGACCAGTTACATTACAGACCAGTTACATCACAGACCAGTTACAGTTAATAAAAGAGGACCTAGAAATGTAATGTACCCACCATTAAACTGTGGAATACTTACAGGAACTGCAAGTCAACATCCCTACCATCGGTTCAAACCACACAGAAACCTTTTGGCTGCCATTATCTACAAAATATCTGCCAGCATAGAGACAGAAACCCGTTGGTTCCAATGCAAAATGGGGCAGTTTTGCTCATCAATACCTGTGGCCACATGTTGCTTTCTGTTTTGTCTCTTTTCATTGGTCACGTTCATGCATGGCTCCTTACACAGCTTTAATGGAAATCGTGTGGAAGTGCAAGTGTGAGTTCTTTAAAGTTTTGGTCAGTTGCATGCAGTTCATCAGAACAGGTTAGAGGGCTTCATTGGCTCTGACCACAAGTTGCCAGTAACATTAAGGGGCAGATTTATCAAAGGTTGAGTTGTGTTTTCCTGAAAAATTAGAGTTTATTAAGGGTAGTTTTCAGTAAAAAGTGCACTGAATTTTTGGGTTAAAAAATTAGATTTTTTGGGATTTTTTTTAAAAAAAAACAACTATAAGTTTATGCCCTAAAGCTGGAAATAGCTTGAATCCGTAAATACTCCAGCTAAAACCTGTCAAGGTCATGTAGAAGTCAATGGTAGAGGTCCCTTCAACCATTGGAAGATGTTTGTAGTAGCAATGCACAAATCCTTCGCAAAAGATTCGGCTGAATACCGAACCGAATCCTAATTTGCATATACATATGCAAATTAGGATTCGGGTTCAGCTGGGCAGAAGGATTCGGACAAATCCGAATCCTGCTTAAAAAGGCCGAATCCCGAACCGAATCCTGGATTTGGTGCATCTCTCGTTTGTAGCCTTCATGATGTTTGGGTTTTTTTCTGTGGGTTTCACGCAAAAGCTCGATTAATTTGAGCAGTTCGAGTTTTTTCCGGGGAAAACTCGATGAATTTGAGTATTCAAGTTTTTCACCCTAAATTCACTAATGGAGTTTTTGCCATTTGAGTTTTTTCATAAATTAGAAAACAATTGTGTTATTTATTCGAGGTATAAAAAAAACTCACAAACTCGACCTTTGGTAAATAACTCCCTAAAAGTACATATTTAAAGGAACTTTAAAAGAAAATGAACTGTGCCATTTAGTTAGTTTATTGCATATCAAACCTAATGTCTGATAGAATGGGCGCAGTTCTGGTGAAAATGTGTTAGGTTGGGCCTCAAGGGCCTACAAGCACCTTAAAGTGGCACTTCCTACTGTGGTACCTTTGGGTGGAATAGTGACCTTTTTCTGGAGAGAAAGGTCTGCGTGTCAATGAGAATGAGAATGAAAAATGTTCCTTTCATATTCCTACTATGCCTTTTTAAAGTAAATGTGTTTGTCAAGGAAGTAAGCATTGTTCAGTCAGGGCTAAATTACCATTGAATGTACTTACATATTATGCATGCTATTTGAATGTCTCTTGAAAGTGACTGGTGTGGGAAGAAAATAATAGAGCTTGTATTGGATTCTGACACAATAGGAAATGCTTCAACTGCAAAATTTCATTTGTGTTTTGTTTCTTTTCATTGGTTATGTTCATGTACAGCTCCTTACACAGCCTGCTAATCTGAATACATTCTGTTTTCCTTATTGATTTATTATTTATATGATATACAGGATGCAAATTGTCTCTGAGGATATGTTACTAGCTTTTTTAATGCATACATTAGTTCTTGGCAATCACCCTGAAAATAATTATTTGTGCTCCAAAATCCTGACCATAGGCCATGACTACGTATCATTGATACGAAACGCGTCAGGATTTTGTATGTTTTTAACCTGATGAAATAAAACCTTTTGATTTTACATACTTGTGGATTCACAGAGTGCTTGCCAATTTCTTTGTCTTCAGGTACAGCTTACCTTCAGCTACGAGTTGGGGGCGACGCACCCGGGCCACTCGTCCGATTTGGTGAGTGCTTTTTCCTTTGAATTACAACCTTACCTGTCTAAAGCGTTGCAAACCCAGTAGCGTCTGAGGTCTATGGACACCCGTGTCATCGGAAACAAAGGGTGATCATATCCGCTATTTTCATGGATCAATTATCGCTAAATTACAACTGTAACAGAACATAAGATTATTATTATTATCATTTATTGCGATTGCTGTTTTTGCTGTTAACATATAAGGAACAGAGCCGAGTTAGATATATTCAAGCAACTTCTGTAAAATGATCATACCCCTAGGATAAGTACAGTGTTTTTAAAAACACTTTATTACATTGTTGATTATAATTGTTCATAACACATTCTGTAACAAATGAGGGAGGCATATTTTGTTTTTGTTGCAAAATAATGTTTTCTTCACTAACCCCCATATGTAATAAAAGGCACTTCGTTTGCCCAGGAGCAGTAACCCATAGCAACCAATATGTTAACCAGTAAATGCTACCTGATGATTGGTTGCTATGGATTACTGCTCCTGCTCCTGGGCAAGCTTAGTGCCTTTTATTACATAACCCTCTAAATGTTTTATTAGATGCACTGCTAACTCACAGAAAAAAAACTTTTATATTATATATGCCCATTCGTTTCCTACTGGTTATACTCTGTATTGGTCATTGGAACAGGCTACTATTTTACAGAAGTCAATTGAATTACTTGATATGTACACATTTAGGTGTGTTGTTAAGATCTTGTACTATTGATAACCTTGTATTTTTCATCTATGTAATATCAACTTTGGATAAAAGCATAATGTTCCAGTTCAACTAGGGCAGACTGACATGGGCAGAAAAATTACCTGTTGGACATCATTTACTTATGGCCTGCAAGAACACAAACCCACAGATGTACATAAGACCAGAGGTTAATGTTTTTGATGCTGGAAAAAACACAGTAGCACTTTGGTTATTGCTTAACTACAGCTCCAATTATGCTGTGTCAACCCTACTATGTCCAGTGAAAAAGGGATTATCTTACTCTCTACTGATAGTTGGGGGTTGTAACTCGTCTCTGCTAAAGCTGCATCTAATAATTAATAAAGTGATAAACCATAGACTATCTAGATAATTATGAAAAATAGTAAGTAAAAATTAGGTAGCCTATATTGCCTTCTCTAAACACTGTTCCCAGTTTGTATCCTGCATCATACATTATCGAATATGACCATATTCAATAGGTGGGAAGAGCAAAGAGTATTGTTTTGGATCTTCACCAGTACTCTTGGCCACGTGGGCCTGACTAAAGATAACTCATCAGTCAACAATGTTTCCTCACAAATGCTCACTTGCATGTTCTATAGTCAGCTTGTTGTCATATCCAATAATAGGAAGTCATTGGCAGTGGTTCAGAGCATTTTAAGGGCTGGAAATCACAGCAACCCAAATCCTTGGTGTACCATAATCATTAGCTGAGCTAAGAGTAAAACTGCTAAAAAGAATTGGGTTTAGATCACCATCATGCCAGTTAAACTACCTAGACTACATAATATTTTTATGTAGCCTTTTAATTAGACCAAATTCTAGGCTTTTTCCTACTGAAGATCATAAGGCTTCTATGTCAGACTCCTCTATCCACTTGTATCTCTCCATCCTTCCCACAGTACAATTTAGGGGTCATTCAAGATATGTGATGGGTACTGCAGCAGAAAGGGGATGTCTATGTGCTCTACATAAATGTAGCTTATGTTTTAATGACTTTCAACATGTCAATAATGGTTGCCCTTTCATGCTCTCTATGGTTGGTTTTTCTGCTTCCAATTAAAGTGGTTTAACTGCTTTGCAGTGTGAGAGTGCCCCTACAACAATTTCAACAATTTCAGTAGCAACTACACTGCTCCACACACAGACTCATGCAAATAGGTAATGTTTAAAAGTATTTGCTAGTATTCTTGAGGTCTCAGCACTCTGGAATGAGAGATACACTTTGTTCCAAGCACTAACCAGCAACGTTTTGTTTATTTATTATTTATTTAGCGCTTTTAATGATAAAACCTCTTGTACTTTTCAGTTCAGTCTGAAACAGGAATGTAATGAATCTTTGTGAATCATTTCCAGATAAATATAATTGCCGCATATTAAGCTTTCAAATGATGTTTTGTGAATAATTTATATCCTTGGCAGAAAGCTACTGTTACAGAACAGAACAGCTTGTAGGGAAAAAAAACTTGTATTTTTGTACTCAGGTATAAAAAAAAAACAAAGATGTTAAATCTTTAATAGCTAACTAGCTTCTAATTAAATGGAAATATACTGTATATATATTTTTTCCCAAAGTCAGGCTACTTTGTAGATCCTGAACAAATTTATGAAAACATGGTTGCTTTCAAAAATGTTGCCCATGCGTTTAAGATATAACCTACACTATATGGCCAATAGTATTTGAACATATTTTTAAGCTATCTATCTACTTCTGACAACATATCTTCAGTTGGAACACTCAATGTTCAGTTCCAAACTGTCTCTAGAAGCAATGACAGCACAAAAACTATTTATAGGCTATTGGTGTGAGGTCCTACTGTATCTGCTGACCTGTAGGGGAGTTTGGTCCATTGGTGAATGTTGCCATAGGAAATGACCAGGAAACTGAAATAATGGTAAGAATGTAACAATTTCCTGTTTTGCATTTATTATTATATTATATTATTATTATATTGATCCCTATTTGTTCTATTATGTTATTTGTACAGTGGTGTGTGCATAAGTAGAACTATATAACAAAAAATATACATACATTCATGGAGTATGGTTTTGTATGGGTGATCAAAGACAAACAAACCTAACATCACCTTGTGCAATGTTTTAGTGTTGTAAAGGTCATTGCCACTGGACTCAAGCATTTATTACATTTTACCAGCCAACAGTCTGAAAATACTGGGTTTGGCAGTTTCCAAGAGTAATCACCTAGATCACCATTGCCTCTCAGATTCTACTTAACTTGGTGCACGGTATTATGTGTCAACACCCTTCCAAATAAACTGTAGTAGAAAGTATAAACACAGCATGAATCTGTATGTACTAACATGAATCGTTTTGGGGTTACACCCCATTGGTAACCACACAAATCAGTGAATAGTGAATCAGTAAATATGGACATTTCACACACTTGAAATTAATTTTGTAATTTTTTATGTACACAAATGTAGTTAATAATGCTAAGTGTGTATATCCTGCACTCATTCATGCTTTGATAATAAAGGTATGTGACACAAAATGTTGCAATAAACCCAACTCACTTGCACGTGCCAGTTTGTACAGGGAGAGTCCATAAAGATGGGAGGTGAAGAATTTGACTGGTCAGCACAGGTCCCTGACCTCAACCCAACTGACCAGCTGTGGGATAAATTGGAATTCTGACTGCAAACTATGCCCCAACATCACTTGCTAAATGTCCTGATGCTAGCAAATCCCACAAGCAATGTGTTAGACTCCAGTGGAAAGCTTTTCCAGAAGAATACATTCTAACAGGAAAGGAAGATCCCTTGGTTTGGGAATCACATGCTGCAGAGACAGATTTTATGACAAAAGTATTCCATAAAGCAGCTCTATCCACACAAGGTACAAAGCAAAAATGAAAAATTGAATGATGGATTATAAACACATTGCCCTACCATAAAATGGTGAACAAAAAAAATCATCACTGCCTCTCTACTTCAGTCAATATATGTATGCTTTTTTGCCACCAAGGATTCTGCCTTAATTTAATGACTTTATCATTTCAAAAACATTTTTAGATATTACTGAAGAGCTTTATACCTCACCAGTCCAACATTCAAATTAACAGCTAGTGATTGGGTCTGGCCATGCAACATATTAGACATAAATTAGCCTTGAAGCAACATGAATGATGAGTTTCATGATCTTGTTCCGATTACTCAGCAGACTAACAAGATGCTTTGCAGAAGGTTTCTTATGACAGTTTCTCAGTTCAAGGTATAGCATTACAATGCTGACTTCCAAAGCAAGAGCCATAGGTCATGCTTTTATGGCTATTTTGGTTCATACCAAAGATCAACATGCAATTAATTACCTAGGTGAAAATGGGTTCAGTAATTTTATAAGTAATTATCAAAACAAGACACACCAATATTATTTGTCAGTTTGAAAGGTCATTTTCCCCACTCACAGCAGTAGCACTAGTACTAGAAAAGTCATAAATTAATTTTATTTATGCAACAGTCTAGGCCCAACTCTCAGCTAGCCACTGTATGCATTCCTAGCATGTCATCAAATGGCATTTGAGGTCTCCATTCTATCAATTAATAATGCAATACTTACTCTGTTACAGCCTAATCCCTGTTGCAGTCTGGTAGTGATCACTCCAGGAGGTTTTTGGTAGAACTTCAGGGAAACTAAACAAACCATGAACAAACAAAAAACCATTGATGTGTTTTTCACTCCATCCAGGATATTCATTCCAGGCAAGTTCCATGTATTTCAATTTATTTTAACAGCAACTGACATTGTTACCAGGACATTGTTAGATACTGGATTCAAACAATTAACCCTGGAGAATTCATAAAATGAATCCAAAGACAGACCTTTTTGAGAATTACATAAATATATGATTTTTATAATTCAGCCAAGGTACACCTCAAAAAAAAATTACATCTTTTAAAGGGGAACTTTCATCCTAAGAAATAATTCCAAAACCTATATTATGATGTTAGTCAAGCAAAATAAACTTTACTTACACTATATCAATTATTTTAATCTTTTAATCTTTGAGTTTTGGAAATCACAATAACAGCAAGCAGGCAGTAGCTATTTTGTAAACACTGTTACCAAAGGAGAATTAAACAGTCGTTAATCAAAAGTCCCCATCCCATTCCAGCCATTGGCCCTCTCCCTGCTTTCTCCCTCCATAATATCTTAGTTGAAAAAGTGTCCCTGGCATTAACCATGGCATATTCATGCAGAGTAGCACAGTGGAGCTCTTCTGCACCATCTTCTGTATCTTCGGGTTCCTCATGGAAGTAAGCGCTGACACTGAGCTTTTTTGTGCATGCGCAGTTGGGGCCATTCTGGAATTCAGGACTACTGCGCATGTGCTGGAAAGCAGAAGATTGCCAATGACCTGACTTTGGTCATGTCCCAATTTCTACAAAAAGTAAACATTACTGGTAATGGGCTGTGTATACTGTAAAATGTTATTTGGTAAAGCAATATAGAGATAAGTGAGCAAACCCGGTAGTTTTAGAAAGATCTCACTCTTCCAATCGGCTTGTGTGGTGTTTGGTGAGCCGTGATCAAAATGCACCTACTAGCTCTCAGTTATACTACAGCCCTACATGTTCTCAATCTTTACTGGTCTAAGCAGGATTGGAATTTAGCCAGAATAGGAGTCAAAAACAAGAGGTCTGATGCAAAAATAAAGCAAATGATCGTGAACATCTTCTTTTTAGGTTTTTGGTGCAAATCGTAGGAAAAGAAAATTGCGTTTTTTGTTATGCCATTCCCTCTTCTTATGAAATTAGGCTGTTTTTTTTATGTTCCAGACAATGGGATACACAGCAGGAAGTAACAGAAATATAAAACCTATCAAAAAGCATAGCTTAAATTCATAATTAAAAAGAATGTGTTGACACTCTATACCATGTTCTACAAATGCATTGATTTTGCTACCACATTATTGCTAGGGACCCAGGCTCATGTTCCAGTGAAACAAATTCATAATTAAGAGGAAAACATACTATAATTCATCACTACTGACTGAAGAACCAAAATAACTGCATAAATACGAATGCACACCATGAAACAAAATAATATATGCAGTTCTGTCAGCTTTCTGCTGAAAAATAACTTTGCAAAGCTTTGCTCTTCTCAGTAGAGACACATGGCGGTGCCTGCTGTTTATCAGCCTTGATTTTGATGGGATGATTTTTAGTCAGCTGTCTCTATCAGTTTGGCGCAGACAAAAAATCCTTAAAAAATGTTACACTTCATCAAAGTGTATCATGAGACTTCACGGTCATTATCTCAATGGCTGCTCTGATGTGCCACAATTGGCAAAGACACAGACGGTAGGGGGTGTATCAGAAGAAAGCCAGTGTTTCATGTGGAAAGCTGGCAAGGCACTCCAAGCTTCTGTCAACAACTCAGCAGTCTGATCCGATACACTGAGTGCTGATTATGCTCTTGTTTCTGTAGGAAGTAAACAAGAAAATGAATTCCACAGCACAACACAGCCTCTTTGTATCATCAAAATGGTGTGACTGGAATTCGTCCAACCACGTTGAAAGTTTGGTCATTTATGTCACTGCAGCCTTGATACCGACAGAGATTTGATTACTGCGTGGATTCAGCAACGAGACGTCTCAGGAAGAGCCACTCTGCAAATAAAAGCATTGATTAGTTGTTCGGTCCATTTAGGAATAAGGATGCAGGGCAGTGTTCATATGAAAAGACTAATGTATACACAAGCATTTCCCCTGCAGGCCTAATTCTCAAGGATACTCTTAAAGGCTTTGTATTTGGCAGACACTTTCTCGGCTAACGTTGTTGTCAATAATGCAGCTCAAAGGATTATTCATAAAGAGCCAGATGTTGAAGTAGCAATTATTGTGAACAAAGGAAGCAGAAGCCATTAAGGGGGGCAATTTATCAAATCTGTAAAATGATCGCAAAATACAAATTCTGCAAATCACTGCGTTTTACTGCATGAACTGAAAAAAGTTGTGTTTATAAACATCGATATTTCTCAATGGTGTACCACCTACATTCCAGAAATCTGTGTTATTATATCTACATTATATACTGCAACTTTTTAAATAGTGGCCCATTAGTTTTAATGGTATGTCCAGAATGGCATTGTCACAATCTTTAAAGCAGGAACCATGGGACTGCTTTGGAGATTGCACTAGTGATCTAGTGAGCAGGAGACCCCCCTGCAGGAACTGGTCTTCACTGATGCCCTTTTGAAACCCCAAGACTTTATGCTGCAGACCTCCAGGGAACCTAAACACGCCAGAGTTTGATCCAGAGAAAGCTATAGAAAAGAGTCAGACAGAATTGCAGACAAACCAGGCAATAACCAGGAAAGCAATCAGGAACATGGCTTAGGCAGGAACTGTAGAATAGGCTTTTTCAATATATAATTCACCAAACAATAGGTTTAATAATCACAAACAATATATTTTGGACATTTCTGGTGCTGATGTCTTGATATCAATAAAGCTTCTCTGTTATACGGTGAAAAAAGTAAAGTTTTGTATGTGGCTCTGAAATCAGACATTGGTCACTGATTCTTTGGTGAGTCTATTTAGCCATTAGGATGAAAGACAGCAGTTCTTTGAAGTGACTAATTTATACACAACCAGTTCCATTGCAGGCCTTGTTTTCAAGTGTACTCTTAAAGGCTGACTCTTTCTCCACTAAAGTTGTAATGCAGCTGAAAGGATTATATGCAGAGTGCTTTATAATTTAGGGAAGGCAGATGTTGAAAAACCAATTATTGCAAACAATAGTTTGAGGGAAAAGCCATTACATGTGCAAAAATCGCAAAAGAATGGCATACTTATACATGACTATATAAACATGTCATGCTCTATTATGAAACTAACATTTTTAAAGAAATAGGTTACATTTGTTTTAGTTTTATAGTGAAAAAGTAAAAATTCCACATTATTTTTTTTCATTAACAGTGCTAAGTCCTGCTAAATTACAAAAGAAATGTATCAGAAATCTGCCGTACCATTACCTTACCACCAAATTAAAGGACCTAGAAACAATCCCAGACACCCATGACCAGTAATAGGACATATTATTTACATATTTAACAGTATCCATTTAATTACATTTTTTAAAATTGTTTCCTTTTTCTCTGTAATAATAAAACAGTACCTTGTACTTGATGGTAACTAAGCTGCATAAATCCATATTGGTGGCAAAACCATCATATTTTGTTTATTTAATGTTTCATTTTTTTTTTAAAACCCCATAGCTGTACAGTCTAGTTCACTGTCTAACATATAGTCCTGGTGTGTTAGAGAAACCATTATTATAGACTACCTCTCTGTCCTTAAAGGACATGTAAAGCCTACATTTTCCTACCATGTATATAAGTTGGACATACCTTCCCCACCCACGCATCATTGTTTGTACTGCATATACCCCCTTAATTTGCCAGCGCTATCACATTTTCCACAAAAAAAAAAGCAGCTTTAATCCGGCAGCCATTTTCCTCTGACACATCATCAGTAACATTGAGACATGTATGCTGTAAAGTTCATGCACTGCAGAATGTAGGTTTACACAGGCACAACATACTATGATAAAAAGTTGTGCTGGGGTTGAGCACTGTAATGGTTAAGCTGAACTCAGGAGAGGTGGTTAGGAATAAAAATAGGATTAGACAGCTAGAGTTTCTATGGGCACCAGCAAATGATATCTCTTCATTGGCTGCTAGACTGGAGGGTGTGTTTAGTAATCTGAGCTGAGAAGAACTGAGCATGCTCATAAGTCAAAAGTCAAAGCAAATTCCTGAGGGAGGGTTGGAGGTGGGTTAGAGGAAGAGAAGGATTTCTAAGTGATTAAGAGTGGACGTTATCTAAAGATTTCAAAGAGGCTGTTTACTGATTACATGTTTGTGGAGGGGGTTTACATGTCCTGCCCTGCTTGAGTGCATCCTACAGGCAGGGATCATACTTATCCATCTATTTGTACAGAAGATACATAGTGGTATCTGGGGGTAGCCTCTAAAAATAACTTCCATGTTGATTACTTCAAAAAGGCTATATTTAAAGTATTTCAAGTATTGACAATTTTTTATGTAAAACATGCCTACCATGAGCAAAACACAGGACAGCATCTGTCCAACTATTTAGTAAACAAGACACAAGCCCTTCCTTTAGTATAACATATATACTTATAAAAACTCAAGATCCTGCTTGGCTAAACAGACCACGCATGATACATATTCCCAATTATCATTATCATAGTATTCTAATTATTGTGCCTCCTTGTGTCTTTAGAAAAGAATGCCCCATACTTGCTTATTCATTACATGCAGAAATTAATGCTAGCAGATGCAAGTTGCATCCAGAGCTCTGTACTTAATGACCAGTAAATGAAGTCCTGGGGTAGGCATAAGGTTTTTGAAGTGTATGCATCTGTATTTATCATCTGACTAGGCAATTCTTTCATAGGGAAATTTACTTGTGTAGCTTATGAAAGAGTTTTTAGAGAAGTCATATGGCACTGCGGGAAAAAAATAATAACTTCATAACTTCAACAAAGTCTTAATAAACCTTTTATTGTAAAAATGATATAATCTAAGAAAACACGTCATTCCTGCTGGCCCATATTTACAAACACACATTATGAGAAGTAAATTATGCATTTAAAAACTATCCCACACCCAGTACCTTAGGGTAAAATAACATAAAAAGAACTTGATTTTAAGTTTCTCAGTGTTCAAAAACAAGTAACATGTAGTACTGAACCTTGAATTGGCATAAGTCAACGATCAAAAAGATGCCGAGTAATAAAACTCTGAAAATATAAAATGTTAATCAGAAGGCTTCATACCAATCCTGCTGTTTCATTTATGAAGGTTGCCATCATCAACGACACATAACGTTTGCACACTTTTGGGCTTTTTAAGGAGGTATTTAAATACAGATGGGGCTAAAGCACACTAGATTTCCCTTGACAAAAGACTGTGTTCCAAAACGTTGGGGTTTCTCACTTTTCCTTTTGCTTTTTTTGTTCATTTATTGTTCTAAGGGTAAGGGCACACGAGCAGATTTGGGTAGATGAGTCGCCCTGGCGACAAATTGGCTCTTCTTCAGGGCAACAATCTCCCCAAACTGCCTTCCCCTACCTTCCCGTCGGCTATAATGAAAAATCGACAGCAGGATGGCACTCGAGACGCTTCGTTTTCCGAAGTCATCCGAAGTTGCCTTAGTATAAGCTCTATACCACTAATGGTTTCTTTACACCACATTTGCTTTGGAACAAGTATCATGAAATAAGATTTAAAAACACCAAAATGGCACATGAGACTTCCAAATTACTTCCCTCTTGATAAAATTCAATATGATAGCCTATGGACTTCCCAGTTATCTTGTCATACATACTGAGTATTTGTTTATAGAGGAATCTGTAGGGAGATGGTGGTGACCCTATATCACCAAAAACTTTGCTGGCATAATTTACAAAACTGTGTCCAAGACAACACGACTTCTGAAATCACCATAAAGTGCTTGGCATAGCATCAGCTTAAAATACATTTTACACTTTGATGAAATGAATGAGTGTATTACGTCTTCCCACTGCAAACACATTTCAAATGAGCATTGTATATAGCATATATAAAATTTTTAAAAAAGTGTGTTGTTTTATTATCTCTAATTCACAGGATAGTATTTTAGAGAAGTATGTAAATATGGAAAAAGGAAAGATGCACAGAGGGAGCTTTACATTTGTTGCTCTTACACTTTGGCAGATGAGTTATTTTTCTGTCTTACTGTTTTGTAGCAGCACGCCATAAAGCTTAATGCCGTTTACCTAAAGCTTTCTAAGGTTTCATGCTTCTGAGGTTAAAGCAGATTCCAGTGGTATGAGGTCTATGAGCCGTCATATCTGCCATTTCCTGTCCCACCAATATTTTGTGTACAGCACTGTTAAATATTTGTTGAGGGAAAAGAAATGTTTAGTGAAAGAAGATTAATTTAAAACTGTGTCTGCTGAGCAAATGGAACATTATACAGCAAACAAAATTAAAGGGTTTATTTATTAACATGTCAAGGCCAGTGCATGATAAAATAAATGCAGAACTCTATTACCAGAGGAGAGCGTCTGCAAACTAGCAATGTATCTTAGTTATTATTAGTAGAAGTTTTTTTTAATATTTCCACCATTACCTTTTTTAATTTACTCCCATCGTCGTCAATGCCAAGGTTTTGATTTTTCCACCTACACTCAAGACATATCATGTTTACAACACATGCATGCTTTTAAGGATTAAAAATGTGATCAGCATTGAAGACATGCTATCATAATGCCTCACTGTCCTTTTATAACCTTTTATGATATCTAAGTTTAAACAACTGCAACAGTGTATACTCACGTGTTTCTTATATCAGTGCTGTAACCCCCGACATCACATTTCAGGCTGCATTTATTACTCACATCCCTTGTGGTTTTTGTACTGACATAAGTCCCAGCCATCGTGGTGAGTGTTATTATTGCTACAGAGCAAGGATAAGTAGCTCAATAGTGATTATACCAGACTTAAACAATTTATCTTCAAGTCCAGTAACCATCAGCAAACAATCATATGCTTCCATATTCCCATTTAAGTTGATGACACATATTCTCCCATATGAAATAAAATGCACTAAGTTTGCCCAGGAGCAGTAACTCATAGCAACCAATAAAATGTTTGCTTTTAAATAAGTGACCAGCAAATGCCACCTACTGATTGGTTGCTAAGGGTTACTGCTCCTGGGCAAACTATGTGTCTTTTATTACATAACCCCCATACAGTATTTCTCCACCAGCTTATTTTAGCCAGCAGAGGAAAGCCCAGTGACATTTATCTGGAGGTTTTTCGGCCAGATATAGGCAGTACAGCCTGTTGGGAGGCCCCATACATGTGCAAATAAAGTGCAACTGTAGGGACCAAGGCCGTGTATGGCCACCTTTTACTTATCAATGGAGCTTAGTGATATCAACAGTTATAATCAATACTTAGTGATGTCACTAAGTAAAGGGTCATTGAATCTTGTGTAAATATTTTACAACCCTCTCCCCTTACATATTCACACTCAGCCTGTAGCCTTGTGCCTTTCTATAATTATGGAAACTTTGCTTACTGCTAGCCTCAGGGTCGCCTTCAGAAATCACATGGCCCTGTATGGCAACATTTTCTGAGCCCCCTGGTCCCGGCCCCCAAGCCCCACCCCATATCTCTCACACCCTACAGTAAAAAGTCCAAACAGACATCAGAGCTAAAACAGTAACTCCCCTAAGTTATAAACAGCCATTGCTGGCCAGCCCCCCACCCATGTTATAAAAAGCCATTGAAGATCAGGGGCCCCCTGCACATAAAAAAAAATATTCAAGGCCTTGGCCACAAGTTATAAAAAGCCATTGATGATCTCGCCCCCCTCCCTTGCAAGTAAAATAAAATATTGATGCCCTCCCCACAAGTTATAAAAATCCATTGATCAGGCCCCCCTGCAAGTAAAAAAAAAAATATTGATGGCCTGGGGCACCCCACAAGTTATAAAAAGCAACTTTTAAGGTAAAAAAAACATTGGTGGCCAGCCCACCCAAAATTTGAAAAAAAAATGCTTTCCAGGGTCCCCCATAACTTTGACTCTTAAGGGGGGGCTGGCCATGGTTCACTTACTTGATTAGCCAGGCCCCCTGCTGTCAGCCTGCTGTAAAGTTTAGAAGAGAGGATGGGAGCTTTGGTGCCAGCATGATTTTTCTCTTATTGCTTTCTGAGTTCTCTGTACCCTCATTGGCTGCTTAAGTCTTGGTGAAGCTGCATTGGGTTGGATAGGGTGGGGGGGGGAGTTCCTACTTCACCCATCCAATCCCTGTACAGCTTTACCGGGACTTTAACTGAAACGACCAATGAGGGTACAGAGAACTCAGAGAACTGAATAGGAAAAAAATCATGCTGGCACCCGGTCCTCTCTTCTAAACTTTAAAGCAGGCTGACAGCAGGGGGGCCTGGATAATCAAGTAAGTGAAGCATGGTCGGGCCCCCCTAAGACACAAAAACCCTGTCGGCCTGGGACAACTGTCCCCCCCTTGATGGTGGCCCTGCCTAGCCTCTGTTTAATTTACACTAGAATGTGAATCATAACTTGTACACCCAAAAACAAATTTTAATATACATAATGTGATGGCGCCCAATATCGAACGGGTTTACTGTGGTACTTTCTCTACCTTATATTTTTTGTAAAACTACTCAGGCTAGGGCCACGCTACATGGATCTTGGCCTGCTGAGAATCTGCCACCCCGCTTCTTCTGCTGCTCTGCCTTTACCAGAAATCATTGCCTCTGCTCTGGTGCAGGCAGACATGGTGGATTTGGGTCTCCTACTCCCCAGACATATCTATGGCTGTGCATAAAGGTCCTGGGGCAGCCCACCATATTCAGTAATGCCACATTTGGTACCTGTCATCCTGGCAGTGATCAGCAACCAGGAACATACATATTGGATGTGAGGACCAGATTATATTTGCTCAGAAATGACTTTCAGGAATATGGAGATTGCATCCTCTAACCCTGCAGAACAGCTCAAAGGTCTGGTATGATGGTCCCCTGGACTTTTATGTATCTATATCACTGCAGTTGGGTTGGGCAGGGGGCTCTCTGAGGGGGTTCTATCAGGTATGAACAGATGGTGCAGGATTTTATTTTTATGAGAACTAAACCCCAAGAATGAATATGGCTAACATTTCATATTTTATATACTGAACCAGCCTAAAGGGTCCGCTTTTCAATAACAACAATGATCCAGGAGTTCAAACTTGTCACAGGGGGTCACCATCTTGGAAAGTGTCTGCGACACTCACATGCTCAGTGTGTTTTGGGCAGCTGTTGAGAAGCTAAACTTGGGGGTTGTTGCAAATTATCAAGCAGAAAATAAGGTTGGCCTGTAATATAAGATGATGCTACAAGGCTGATTATTACATTTGATGCTATTTGTACTGGTCAGCCTTATATTGTGACATTTCTATTCTATGTGTACTGTATATTGTGAGTGGGTCCCTAAACTCAGTAAGTGACAGTAGCACAGAGCATGTGCAGTGAATTGTGGGTTGTGGTACAGAAGCCCAAAACATAATGTACAACATTTGTAGCCAACTTCTTTAGTTAAGCTTTAGTTCTCCTTTAAATCTGTTTTCAGTGTCTAACCGGTATATGAAGGGCATTAATTGACAATCATTGATTAGCATTTCAATTTAATAAACAGACTTTAATTGGCTATATAAAACATCTTCTATGCTTGTGTATGTTTATTAGCTTGGTGATATTGCCATTAGCAACGTGTTACCATTACTTATCTTTGTAATTTCTTATCTAACCACTTGGTTCACGTAATGATTCATTTTAATATGATATTTATTTTCCAGGAAAAAACAAGGCTTACTCATATATAATAATCTTTTTGTTTAGAAACAAAAGTGCATTACTGTGGATTCAGATGGCTGATTTAAATACAGTAGCTACAGAAGGGGCTATAAGTTTTTCAAGTTGACCAATCCTTCTATGTCAAGCAATGGCCATAAAGAATTGGCGAAAAAACGTATGCAAGCAATCCGGAAACCCGGTTTCCAGAAATTACGGGATGGCCATTTTCTATAGACTCCATTTTATTCAAATAATTCAATGTGTTTTGCTTTCTTCTCTGTAATAATAAAACAGAACCTTGTATGTGATCCCAACTAAGATATGTTTAATCCTAATTTTTTTTTTATTAATGTTTAAACAACGTGTAATCAATGTGCAATGAATTTTTTTAGCAGACTTAAAGGAAAACTATACCCCCCCCCCAAACAATGTAGGTCTATATAAAAAGCTCATATGTAAAACCCTGCTTCATGTAAATAAACCATTTTCATAATAATATACTTTTCTAGTAGCATGTGCCATTGGGTAATCAAATATAGAAAATTGCCATTTTAAAAAATGAGGGCCGCCCCCTGAGATCATACAATTTACTGTGCACACAAACATACCAACAAATCATACTTGTTAGGTCACATGAGCCAATGTCTTTTGCTTCAACGCTTTTTCCTGTTACAGTTAGAGCTGCAGTATTTCTGGTCAGGTGATCTCTGAGGCAGCACAGAGATTGTAAAAGGGCAATATTTACTTAAATATATATACCAGTTTGGTAAGATTCTTTAATATGCCACTTAATATGATGTAAACTATATGTTGCTTAAGTGTTTATTTTGGGGCTATAGTTTTCCTTTAAGGTATGAGATTCAAATTGTGGAAAGACTCCTTATCTGGAAAACCCTAGGTCCAGAGCATTCTGGATAACCATTCCCATACATCATATATTAAAAAATGAAGCATATATCAGACAAATGGTGCATCAGGCACTGAAATATCAGACATTTCTTTAGGTAAGGGGTTATGGCACAATAGGCATACAGCACCATGTGCCATAGCCCTAAGCTGTTATTGTCTTAAAGGAACAGCATTCAATCTTTTGCAACATTAAGGGGTCCATTTACTTAGTTCGAGTGAAGGAATAGCTAGAATTTCGAATGGTCGAATATGGCTACTTCGACCATTGAATAGGCTACTTCGACCTTCGACTTTGAATCGAATGATTCGAACTAAAAATCGTTCGACTATTCTACCATTTGATAGTCGAAGTACTGTCTCTTTAAAAAATACTTCGACCCCCTAGTTCGCCACCTAAAACCTACCGAGGCCAATGTTAGCCTATGGGGAAGGTCCCCATAGGCTTCCTAACAATTTTCTGATCGAAGGAATATCCTTCGATCGATGGATTAAAATTCTTTGAATCGTTCGATTCGAAGGATTTAATTGTTCGATCGAACGATTATTCCTTCGATCATTCGATCGTAGGAATAGCTGTAAATCCTTCGATAGTCGAAGGATTTTACTTCCACCCTAGGTAAATGCACCCCTAGATCAACAAATAGAGATTGTGTCCACTGATGGCCTCTGATTTTGTTGTATGTAAGAACAATATACTTTGCCTTAGTCAAGGAAGTTCAGTGATAAGTAAGGGAAACCTTTTTATACTATGACCACTAGATGATAATATTTTATTGTCTTGTTTGAAGAACACAGCAAAATAGAAAGCAATTTGCAGACGACTGGATATACAAAAATACATGTGTGCAGAGATGCAATGTCCTATGTACACATGCCATCATGTTTTACTGTCTGAATTTGCAGGGGAGCTGAATATAAACAATTGTTTTAAATAGGTTTTATCCTTTAAAGGCAGTGTTTCTCCCTCATATAACCCACCAAAGACTAGCTGAGGATCATGGGAGTTATATATCACATCAGCTGGGGGAAAGTATCTATGTCATTCATTATTTGAATGAAATCACAGAGCACTTAGAATATATTGTTACACCCATGGCTGTTAAAGAAAATCATTAAATAGTAGTTTCAATCAAACTTGGCAGCCAACCATTAAAATATGTAGGCTCGATAGCCTTCTTTACCCAGCTGGCAAATTTTCGCAAAGAGCTTTTCCAGGCTTGAAGAGGGAGATTATTTTTAAATAGTCAATGTCTTTTCCAGCTGCCAGAGAACCCATTTAGAAACAGGCAAGTTGAGCAGCGGTCGTAGCAATGGAGATTTCATGGGGATGAAGGCCTCTGTTTCACAAGAAGAATGACAAACATAAAGGGATATCCCTGTTTAGTCGGTCTACTAAAACAGCAGTTGATTTGATCATTATCACACATTAAAATGCTCTTTTCTCACACTAAGGATATTTTATAGTGAAATGTAACACAAAGCTGCAGACTTTCTACAGGACTGGCTAAATACCAGGGCAAGAGTTTTAAGATTGCTCACAATGATAAATAGATAAAAGAGCTTTTTTTATATTAACTAAAACTTATTTACTCTGCATAGTCTACATAGAGAAAACTGAACTAATTCTGGCATTGATAATAACAATTAAAGATTGTTATCTCATAGAATCACCAAGGCTTTGTTTATGGAGCTCCAACTGTCCATTAATTGCTCCAATTTTGCACCCTAATGCTATTAATGTTTCTCTTGAGGCAGTGGCAATAGAAACCCCTCAGTCATTCAAATAAAAAGTAATTGATTTTTATCTTAAAAACACATTTTTTTTAGACTTATACACAGTTGCAAGTAGAGGTAAAACCAAATGCACACAGCATTTAAGCCAGCAGAGAAAAGGGCAATCTGATTCTGTTCAACCCATTTAGTGTGCATAGAAGTCACGGCAAGCTCAACATTGGCACATAAGAACACAAAAAGGTTGAATTTCAGTGCAAAAATACATAGTTTGTAAGTTCTGCAACAAAATCTGCATTGCATGTGGCTGATGGGTCAATGTTGTGCAGACACAGTTTGGGGAAGATAGGATAAGATGGACATTTTCTCTGCTCGCTTTTATATGCCATGTCAGGGTTTGAGTTAAAGAGAAAAGTTCTTCCTCCCATATCAAGTACAATGACCATGTGGGGCTTGCTTAAACAACCCCCAGCAAAGCACAAATAGTCTGGGGATGCTGGAAGTAGTAGTTTATTAACAACTAATATTTATACAGCTTTAACTCAAATATGTCCCCAACCTACCTGGATTTGATGCTCCACCTTAATCTCTAACCATTAAAATGTCAAGCCACTTCCTCCGTATAACAAAGCTTTGGAAAATAAACAGGATATTTTGTGATTATATACATTTTTCAGCAAGTATGGATTCACATTGGAATTTTGCCATCGGCCAATATTTTTGTGAGACCTTCACAAAATTTCAACATGGAAATTTTCGACACATAAGAACATGCCAGCAAAACTCCCATTGACCCTAATGTATTTTGCACAAAATAAGTCAGCGAAAAAACACCCATAGACTCCAAAGTACTTTGCATGGAAAATGTTGCTGCAAAAAAAGTTGCAGTAGAAAATTTTCAGTCAAAACAAATGTGAATTGTGAATTTTGCCTAGATATTTCTGTGATAAATCATTGTAAATTCTTAGGATTCTACACAGCTGCCAAACTCCCTTGCCTTTTTTCCTCTAATATCTTTATTTCATACAATGTGCAATGTCTTTTCAATACTTTTCTTCTGCACCCCAACATTTTAGGGAAAATAGAAGATTGATTTATGATCATGATTTGAGCTTAAAATAGTCTGCAAGACTCTAAGAAGTTTACATTTATATGGTAATTAGTATTCCTTTTTAGTCCTAAACTTTCTGTACCAAAAAGTTCAAAAACCAAGGTTCCATTGACTGCCAGACAAAGTTCATAGCATACAGCACAAGGCAAAGTCCATATACTATACAAGCCACACATCAGGGCAAGCAGCAGTCATGAAAGTCTGTATCCAGGCCATGGGTCGGGTAGGTGAAAACAATGGATACTGTACACAGGGATATAAGATACACTAGAAAATAGCCAATGGTAGCCACAAAATAGGTTTTGCCAGGTTCTTTAGAAGTGCAAAAGTATAAGTAAGATTCAGGCTTAAATAGAGGAAATGATGAAAAACTTGTCTGTGCAGGAGTTCAAATATAAGTACCAGCAGTTATTGGGACACTGTGATACGCAGGCAATTACCACTGGATTAGAATCTGTTCAGAGCAAATAGGCCAAGACCAGAACAACGCCCTTAGATTAAATTTTCACCCAGTTCAAAAATCAGTCAGCAAGGAGATAGTTTTGGCATTAGCTGCACATTTGGTAAGAAGAGGCCATACTGACATTCTTAGCAGCCCGCATTTATTGGAGGGACAGGACTAAATTCAAAATGGCATGCTTAATCCATAAACCCAACTGCTGTTGGGTTTGGGTTGGCTGCCATCACATAAAAATGGTACTCATTCACAGCCACTGCATGGATGATTTATGTAACATTATCATGGCAAAAGTATATACAGTATTTAGTATATTTAATGGATTAAATAATCAGAAAATAACAGCAAAAAGCACCATATGGTGTAGCAACTCAGTCCCTTATTACACTGTTAAACAGGTGCAAAACAGAAGCCTCTGACATGGAGCATAAATCAGGAAATGGTGCATATGTTGTATGGTCTATATATGACTAAGTCAGAGCAGATGCATCGCTTGGGATGTACTTGCTTGGGCCAAGACCAGAACATTTTCACTCCCAAAAGTGGCAATGAATGGAGTATTCTGTCTAAGTAATGCATCCTGTCCTCTGTACTTGAGCAATTAACCTTCCTCCTACTGAAGATTCTCACCCCAGTGTCTGTTTCTGCTCTTCTCCTTTGACAGGTCCCTGGCATTATTCGCCTTCATTAAGGTCTAGGAATATTATGGTATTTATGTAAAAATTGCCCCAGATTATATTTTATCATTTATTCTCCTAATTTAAGGCTAACAATTGTTTTTTTTAATTTTTTTATCAAATGTGTTTCGATGCCAATAACATCATTTATATATTCATCAAGGCTGAAATCAACTTCCACTTAATTAGTTCCCTTTTTAACATGATGAATTGAGGATTTGACAAGTGTGAAACTGTTTAATGATTTGCCGAGTTTATTTATTCTACTTCATTTTGGGTACCTAAGAAAATATTATTTAATCAGCGCAGAGTACCATGTTCAATCGGATATTTGTGATTAAATAGTGGGAGATAATTAACAATGGCAACTCAATTATTATAATGCTCTTTTCACATCATTCAATTAATCTATATTTATATAACTTCTTTAGACTGATTACAAGATGGTTCTCCAGCAGGCAACAACTCTTATATCTTTGAAGTGGCAGAGAAAGTGCTCACTAAGTGCTAACATTAGTTCACACTTTGCACTAGAGATTACAAGACAGGAAACTACATTTTGAAAGCAATTATTTCCGTTATGCATTTCAATGATTTTGTCAGGTTTTTTTTTTTCTTCATTTTTTTTTTTTACTCTGATGTGTCTGGCAGCTATCGTGCTGGCACAGAGCTCACATCTTTTCATTATTAATTCAGCTCATGAAGCTTAATTGGACAAGGCAAGAGTGAATTTGACAAACATCACAGCAGCAGGAAAAGCAATCACTCTTTCAAGATGAAAATTTGTTTGATGTCTTACTGTGTAACTCATTTACTCTCCTTGGGAGTCATGTGACCTGAATGTTAATCAGCCATTGATTGGCTTCTCTTGTTGGACAATCACATGACCAGAATAATAATGGTTTGCCACTTGGCAAGAAACACTGTTAGGCAACCTTGTGATTGGATTCTAGGTTAATATAGGCAGATAAGTGGGTGTTTGATGAGCACTTGACAGAACTTCACAGAAAATTAAGGCCCTAAAATAGCATGAGAAAGTCTTGTCAAATCAAGCATGATTATCATTGAATGCTTAAGGAATTCATCATCTGCATGAAATTAATACACTTTGGCTCTGGAAGACCTCACAGTCAGCAGGGACTCATCAGATTTTTATTTATATGTGTTCACCAAATCACATTAATCCTGCGAGCTAAAACATGCTAAGGATGAAGGTTATTTTCTGTTCAATCTAATTTATACGGGGCAATAATCATCACTAGTAATGTGTCAAATTCGATTGGAATCGTTTTTGATGTGCATGCCGCTGCATGAAATAGGATGGAAACACCTACTAGCAATTAAATAACTGTGAAAATATAAAGGCAAGTGTACACTGTGTGATAAAGGATTCCAATGTACCATGTGAAATTTGCAGATGTCGACTTATGTTTGACTGGGAAAAGAATCTCTGCTACAAATAGAATTCTTCCATAGAAACAATCAATTAGCTAAAGGAATTACATTATAATCAAACATTAAATATTAAAATTGCAATAGCAATACTATGACAAAGAGATGACATTTTATATCAGGCATCTCCAACCTTTATGTTACATGATCAGAATAACATATTTATATTCCGATTAGCATGGGAAGCTTAGCTATTCCTTTACATACTTTACATTTTATAAATTAGTTTAAATTCAGACCATTGCTTGGAGAACCTGTATTTATGTCATGTCATGACTGCCATTGAATTACAGTGAAAAGATATCGTACATTTCAATATGTTTATACATATAACCAAACAGGGCCGCCATCCGTGGGGCACAAGAGGTAGTACTGTACTGGACCCGGGCCTAAAGGGGGACTGGCTGTGCTGCACCATTTCAAAATAGCCGTCAACCTTTTTTTTTTTAATTCATGGGGGGACCTGGCACCAATGTTTAAAAAAACAAAACAAAAAACTTTAATGGGGGGGGCCCTGGCACTAATATTTTTTTACTTATGGAGGGCCCTGGTAAGAAATGACTTTTTTAACTTGTAGGGGGGCCCTGACCACCAATTTTTTAACAAAATTTTTTTATGGGGGGCCCTTGCACCACATTTGTTTTTTTACTTATTACGGGGCCCTGACCATCGATGGATTTTTACACCTTGTGTGTGGGGGGTTTACCATTTTTAGTGCTGATGTGGTGTGGGGGTGGGCAGGACCTGGGTGGGGCTTGGGGGCTAAGGTGGGTGAGGCCCAAGAGAGCCCCAAAAATGTTGTTGTATGGGGCCCCATGATTTCTAATGGCAGCCCTGTAAGTAAACAAAGATGCCACTTATCCCATGATTCAATTAAAGGAGAAGAAAAGGCTTTGTGCACTTGGGGGTACCAAATGTTAGGCACCCCCAAGTGATTGTATTGACTTACCTGAAACGTTGCGCCAGTGCTTCTATCAGCAGAAAACTGCACTGGCCTGGGGTTATACCAGTCAGCACCATGGAGTGATCCTCTTCCATCTGCTGTTTTTCCTTCTCAATGTAACTGAATGTGTCTCAGTGGGACATGGGTTTTTACTATTGAGTGCTGTTGTTATATCTACCAGGAGGCTGTTACCTTGTGTAAAGCTGGCCATAGACGCAAAGATCCGATCGTATGAATCGTGGATTCGTACGATTTTCGGACCATGTGTGGAGAGTCCCGACATTTTTCGTCCGTCGGAGATCGGTCGTTTGGTCGATCGGACAGGTTAGAAAATTTCTGTCGCCTGCCGATAATATCTCTGCGTGTATTGCCGATCGTACGATTTTCAGTGGGAGACTGTCACTAGTGTTGTCAGACATAAGTATCGTACGATTGTTGTCAGGGGCAGAACATTGGGTGATCTGTTCTTATTTGATCGGAATGGTAAAGACTTTGATCTGAATGGTTAGTGGAGGGTCGGGAGATGGGAAAGTCCGATCGTACGTTGATTCGTACGATCGGATCTTTGCGTCTATGGCCAGCTTTAGGGAGCTGCTATCTGGTTACCTTCCCATTGTTCTTTTGTTTGGCTGCTGGTGGGGGGAAGGGAGGGGGTGATATCACTCTAACTTGCAGTACAGCAGTAAAGAGTGATTGAAGTTTATCAGAGCACAAGTCACATGACTTGGGGCAGCTGGGAAATTGACAATATGTCTAGCCCCATGTCAGATTTCAAATTTGAATATAAAAAAATCTGTTTGCTCTTTTGAGAAATGGATTTCAGTGCAGAATTCTGCTGGAGCAGCACTATTAACTGATTCATTTTGAAAAAAAATTTTTTTTTCCCATAACAGTATCCCTTTAAGGATTAATTATATCTTAGTTTGGATCAAGTCCAAGATACTGTTTCTTTCGTTATTACAAAGAAAAAGGAAATGAATTTAAAAGAATCTGAATTATTTGATTCAAATAGAGTCTATGGGAAATTGCCTTCCTGTAATTTGGAGCTTTCTGGATAATGGGTTTCTAGATTACGGGTACCATACCTGTACAATATATTACCAGTATAGTATAAAAAGTATAGATATAACAGCCCCTTTATGAGCATTAACAAAAAAACCTTTCCATTGCCATTTTATTTCTGCATGCTAAAACTTTACGTTATATAAATGGCACACCTGAACTAAGAATTTAATCCATGAGTATTTTAATCATGTGTTATGCAAAGTTGTAACAATCCATTACAGTATTCACACAGCCTGTTGTTACGAAACATGTTAAACAAGACCTAATTGCCTCAAAGCCATAGAAGATAGAGTTCTTAGAAATACATTGTTGAGAATTTAAAGATACCTAACATTCAGTCTTAAGTGATTAAGTGACCCATTTTTCACTGACAGTAATAGATTTCAAATGTCCTAAATAAATATAACAGAAGTCAAAGATTTACCCCCCCCCCGTCTTACTCCTCTTTTGATCAACAATTGTCTTGGATTGTCCAGTGTAGACAACTGATCTGAATAGAGTTCAGATTCATTTAGGGGGTTGTTTATCAAAGTCCGAATTTATCTCAATATTTTCTGCTACAAACTCCGATCAAATCCCCTCGGGTTTTTTACGCTTATTTATTATTACATTTTACCGAAAATTTGCTTTGCAGGAAAAAAATCAGATTTTCAAGATTTTTTTGGAATTTTCACCCGAAAACTCTGAAAATCATTGGGACTTCTCCCATTGACTTAAGGTGGCCATAGACGTAACAATTACGAGCTTTCTTGATAAAGATCTTTCCAAGAAAGATTGTTTGTTTCAATATACACGTATAGAGCTGAATCGTCAGATATACAGGTAGAAACAATAGAATTCTACCTGTATCTGATGATTCAGCACTAACAATGCCCAATGTTCAAGGTGTCTTCAAAGGCACCCAATCAAAATTTTCTGTCCAGCCCGATCGACGAGCCGACCGATATCCAAGTCTTTTGCCGATATCGGTCGGCTGTTTTCCCACCATACACAAACTAAACATCGTACGAAAATTTGTTTCATACGATATTATCTGTGCGTCTATGGCCACCTTTATGTGCAACCTTGACAGGTCTGAGATGCCGGTTTTTCAGATTTGGACTTTTCCATCCTTGGGGTTTAATAAATTCGCATTTTTTTAAAGGTCTGATTTTATTAAAAAAACACAAAATTTTTTCATGATTTTTGCATTCGGAGTTTAGTAAATAACCTCCCTAGTGAACTGAAAGTTTGCACAACATGTTATGGGCCATTTACTAACTTCAGGGCACAAAGAACAAAATACAGGCACAATCCACCATATAGCAGAATTAGTGCATGAATATGAATGAATACAAGTGTTTGTACAAGTGAATACAAGCTTGAATTTGTAAGTACTGTATTCATGATGGGCTGACCGTGTCATTCAAACATATGAAGGCTTCATTAGGACCCTATACTTACCTCCTAATATTTGGCAAGGGTTGCGGATCCCAAGCTCTGACTGCACCTCAAGCCAGATTATTTATTTATACTGCACAAGGTGTAAAGTGCACCACCGCCTTTTCCACAATTGCACAGTAATTGGGCATTAAGTGGCATCTGTTTGTTGGCCTACTGTATATCCCCTTTATATCTTAAAGGGGATATAGCACCCTGAGCACAATTTATATTCAATTCTCTGTTTTAAGTGGTTTCTGAGATATATTCTATTTTATACTGCTAGGCAGGTTCAATGTCATTTTGAAAGTCCCATAGTGTCAGTGACCCTAACTGTTTATGCACTTTCTATTCACATCCTTAATTCAGTTAATCCATTATTTGTAGTGATGGGTGAATACATTTTTCAGGCATGAATTTGTGGCGAATTTCTGCGTTTCGCCACCAGTGAATACATTCACAAAATGTAAAAAAAAATTTTGGCTGGCGTCAGAATAGCCGTGTGCTTTGTGATCGTCGCACGTCAAAATTAGTTGGACGCCCATTGACTTTAATGCATTTGGACAAAATAGGCCTATTGACATTGATTTCAATGCATTTCGTGAATCCACCGGGACAAATTCGCCCATCACTAATTATTTGTGCTAATATCTATGTTAATAATTCAGAAACCGGCAAAGATACAGTATGCACCCTGATTAAGTTTCCATCAATTTACTTTGTTTTTAAGTCATGTCTCTAAAATACTGTAATATTAATTGCATGGCAAGGAGACAAATGTATGAGGTTTGTATATATAAACAGGATGGATTTGTGGCTAGGCCTGGGCCTAGGTGGCGAAATTTTAGGGGACAGCATGCCCCCCAGCCGCAACCTTAGGAGCACTTGGGACAAGTTCTCCTGTACAAGTAATCACCAGTGCTTCAGCGCATGCGTGCGATGTACGCCGGGCACTTGGACCCACCGGCCCATGGGCCCGAAAATTCAAGCCTGTATATATAGATTTTGCTGTAGGTTTTGATACTTTCTCCCCTAGAAAAACATGCATAAAATCAGATACAAGGTGTAATGGAAATGTAAACACTTTGGGGCCCATTCATTAAGTTCGAGTGAAGGAATAGAAGAAAAAATACTTCGAATTTCGAAGAGTTCTTTTGGCTACTTCGACCATCGAATGGGCTACTTCGACTATGACTTAGACTTCGAATCGAAGGATTCGAACTAAAAATCGTTCGACTATTCGATAGTCTAAGTACTGTCTCTTTAAGAAAAAACTTTGACGCCCTAGTTCGCCACCTAAAAGCTACCGAAGTCAATGTTAGCCTATGGGGAAGGTCACCATAGGCTTGGCTAACTTTTTTTGGTCGAAGGATAATCCTTCGATCGATGGATTAAAATCCTTCGAATCGTTCGATTCGAAGGATTTAATCGTTCAATCGAACGATTATTCCTTCAATTGTTCGATCAAACTATTTGTGCAAAATCCTTCGGCATTCGAAGTCGAAGGATTTTCATTCCCCAGTCGAATATCGAGGGTTAATTAAACCTCGCTATTTGACCCTTAATACATCTGCCCCTAACTGACAGCATTGCGACAAATGATAAATATCTGACTCCTGACAAAGATTATCTTCACAGGAAATGTTGATAATTTGACAGTTCCAATAAACATGGGTTAAGCACCCTTACATCTACAACTCCTTGCACGGAACCCTTTTCCAGTTCTGCCTATATATTTACTATTTCTAGAGGAGGCCATCAATGCTGGTCCACACTTTTTCATTACTTTTTATTTAAAGGGGGCGGTATTTAACAATATCAACATGCACCCAAACTGTAGTGGAATTTTTTTTGATATAGTTTTTACAATACATAAATAGCTTGTAATAAGAAGTGTGCTTCCTCAACCCAACATTTTTGCCCTATTGCAAACAGTGTAATGATACTATTTCACAGCAGTAGATAGCAAATGTCTGACTCAAGCCGAATTATACTATATAATAATATTATATAACTAAATAATATCATACTATTACACTAGGCAAATGTGTGACTCATAATATGTATGTGTATGTATGTAAATTACCATAATGAGTTCCATAATCACACAACTGGGCAGTCCAGATTTTTCCTTACGGGCAGAGACACATGGTCAGATTCGGGAAGATTAGTTGCCCGGGGACAAATCTCCTCTTCTTCGGGCGACTAATCTCCCCGAACTGCCTCCCCTGCCATCCTGCTGGCTAGAATGTAAATCACCAGCGGGATGGCACTCGGAGGGCTTTGTTTTCCGAAGTTGCCCGAAGTTGCCTCACAAGGAATTTACATTCTATAAATGTAAATAATGATTTACATTCTAGCCAATGGGAAGGCCGCTCGGGGAGATTAGTCGCCCGAAGAAGATGAGATTTGTCACTGGGCGACTAATCTCCCCAAATCTGACCGTGTGTCTCTGCCCTTACATGTATGATTGTGATGCTTATCACTGGTTAGAACTTACAGTATATTCTGAATACTGCATCAGTGCCTTTTTGTGAATAAAAGCTCTGACACAATTATCCTGCTTGGTTCCAGCTTCCTTTGATATATTAATGTTGTTTGTAGCCTGAAAAATAATTTTAGCCTTAAACTATAATAATACTAATACTAATAATAATAATAATAATAATAATAATAATAAAGGCTATTTGTAAAATAGAATGGCATTTGAACTTTCTTTATCTCCCTGGTTAAGTAATAAAACTGTTGTATTTTACAGAGTTTTTTTTGTTATTTGCTTTGTTAACATGTGTCCCACTACTTTAACTTGAATGGCTACACAGCAGCTGATTTATATAAACTATATTCAAGCCTTTGAAACAAACGTACAGTTTGTACCAGTGATGGGTAACAGTACATTATATTTAAATGCACATAAAATCCTCTTATTTTTTAGTGCTAATGGTCCTTTAAGTTGTTATTGTGCCTTTAAATGAATAACAGCATTGATGCTACATTAAGTGCTACCAGTAGTCTGTTACGGAGGATTTAGAAATTTCATCTGGTAGCAATTTAAAATCTTCCACGGTAGACACTAGCTTACTAATGTATTTTATCCCCATCAGAGAGCATTATAAGAATAATATAGCTGTTTCTGTAAGCTAGACTGATGTTATTGCTTGACTGTAACTTGTCCTTTGGCCTGTCTTTCTGCATTAGCAGAGCAGCACCATCCAGCTTACATACTTTCCTTGAACTCTGATGCGACTCAGTAATCCTTTTACCATTTATTGCAATTTAATACATTGGCACCACGACTAATAACAGCTTTGTTTGTGTGTAATGAAAACAGAAGTGTGACATCATCATCCCCATTTATAAGTAAGTGTTGTGCAAGATAACATATTTAATTATCACTGATCAGATATTTTCAATCAAACTATTGTATTAAGTTGAACAAAAAGCACAGACATAGCCTATGCCCAGCAATACTTTTAAATTAGAATTCTTACTTCCAGTTAGAGATGGGTAGTGAGGAATTATTTGAAAAAAAATACCAATGAGTCATTGTAAAAACACAATCATATTGAATCTACTATGTCTTCTTTATGCTTAAGATTATTTTGCATTCCTAAAGTTTACAATTGAGCAGTTCAATGTCCAGACCCCACGCCCTACAAACAACACCATCAGCATCAGCTAAGCCAGGGAAGGGTTGCCTCCCATTGTAGTCCTGAAACAGGAGGAGCACCTAAAGTTGTGTGCCCTTGCTTTATTTTATCCTTTCTCATTCTGTATTGGAAGCCGCTGAGGAATTTGATCCACTTATTTTGTCTGTGTTTACATTGTGTTTCCATCAACCCCCCCATGCTCCTTTTCTCTTTCTCTGTCTCAGCCCTCTTTATTGATTAAATGAATCTGCTCGAAAGACCGGTTCCCAGGCTCTTTGATCTAATCCGATCTGATCTTATCCGATCGCTCCAGCAGGACATTGGGGAATTAACAATAAGCAGCTTTAGCACAAGTGTTTAATAACTCAACACAATCTCCTTATGGCTCCGAGCTGCTCATGTTCTCATCCAGTCAACAGCTCACAGTGTAACAGATTGGACAACCCTCTGAACCTGAGGAATTTTTATGCACTATGAAACTAATCGCTTCAAGTTCCTTCATAAATCACATAAAGCAGATTTCAGCATCTTAGCAAATTGAAAAAAGGGAGAATTCATCCACCAAGCTAAATACCAGGAATGAGGAGGGGAGGGGGAAGTATAATCTAAATTCTGTCATCTTATTTAATGTGCTTCTCATCTGCTTAACTTTCACAAGCATGAAATAATTCAAACAGGCTCAAGCTCAGTAAAACCTCCAAGCTCTTGCTGACCTTATTCCTTCCCTCCTTCAGAGTAACCAACAACAGTTGTCTTGTTCTTGTAGTACCGGGCGCAAGGAAGTATGATAATAAACGTGTGTAAGGGGGATTATTATTTTTATTTTTCAATATGTTGAAGAGAAATGTTGTGAAAAGCACAGTGCAGATTTGTTTAATGACTACATAGAATAACAAACATCCATTCATAATAAAGGACACTTAATTGATCTTTTTAAACCTATACTTTACCTCTTCTTATTAAACCACTTTGAAGATAATTACTCCTGTAGATAAAAAGGTACAGAATTATTACCAGTTATAAAGAACAAGGATTTTTAAAGCGCCATTCCAAATAAAGATTATATTTTATTTTTTCCTGAGTTTCATGATACAAAAACGACAGTATTCTTTATTAATGTATGAGTTCTAAAACTGTAAAACAGATGGGTCATTTTTTTTTTTAAAGCAGATCTCTGGCTGCCTCTTGAAACGATCATGGTATACAGATTTCCATTCGCAGTATGTTTTTGCTTTGTTGTGTCTGGGATGGATTTGCTTTCAATGATTATTTTCTCTTGTCAATACATTTTTATATTATGACATGTTTCTTTTTTTCTCTACTCAGATCAGCCATCTAATATAACAACTGTGCTAGGCCTTACCAGTGTAAGGATAGTCTGACAAAACTAAAAACTTGAATGAGGAAAGAGAACCATTCATGATCTGTATTCTTTCCATTTTTAAGGCACACGTGTCCTCATCAGGAGTAGGCGAATAAAATGTGTGAGGAAAGACAGGAGACAATGTTCAAAGTCAGAACTGGGGAGGAAGGTGGTTCTGTTCCTTAAATGAATTGTTCAGTATGAAAATAAAAACTGGGTAAATAGATAGGCTGTGCAAAATAATAAATATTTCAATATAGTTAGTTAGCCAAAAATGCAATCTGAAGTTATTGGATGTGTAATATAACAGAACAGAACACTACTTCCTGCTTTGCTGCTCTCTTGGGTTCTGTTCTGTTATGTTAGACATCCAGTCACTCCAGCCTTTATAGATTACATTTTTGGCTTAATATATTAGAAACATTTTTTATTTTGCACACATCTATTAACCCAGTTTTTATTTTGACACTGGACTGTTCTTTTAACCCTATTTATTTAGAATCATTATAGATGCCCTTACAGCTAAAGGGGCACCCCTATGCTACAGGGCACCTTCAAGTGTCTCAACTAATGGAAATAATTTACTTATACACAATTACCATAAATAGCCTGTAGATTATATATTTATAAATGGTGCTTAGTGATTTAATCTATGCTTAGTGATGTAATGTGTGTCACATGACTGAAACCAGTGTATTATAAAAATAAGATACTCCTTATTGTTATATATTTACTAGATATGGGCAAAGTTAAGACTTTTTGTTTCATTACCCTATTAGATTATAATGGTCCCAATTTACAACCCCATACCAATTTAATTTTTGGGAAGGGTTGCAAATTTTTCTACTAACTTTGAAAGGTCCAACTCATATGGCCTCAGACAAACTAAACAGACAGAACTAAATGAGAACTCCATTCACTTTGTTTTGCATAATGAAACAAAAATGTCATTCTAACCAGCTTTCCAGTATACAGGATACTTTATAAAAAATATAAAATCATGGTACTTAAAGGAGAAGGAAAGCTACAGAGGCAGTTTATTGCCAATAGATTAGCCACAACAGTGCAAGATAGAATGCTATCTTTATTCTGTAGAATGTTTTACCATACCTGAGTAAAAAGCTCTAGAAACTCTCTGTTTGTTTGGGATAGCAGCTGCCATTTTAGCTTTGCGTGACATCACTTTCTGCTTGAGTCTCTCCCTGCTCACTCATAGCTCTGGGCTCAGATTACAGCAGAGAAGGGAGGGGGAGAGGAGCAAACTGAGCATGCTCAAGCCTGGGGCAAGGAGGTTTAAGCTGAAAGCAGGAAATCTAATACAGAAGCCCATGTGTACACAATAGAAGGAAAGAAACGCAGTGTTTCTTTTGACAGAGGACTCAGAGCAGCACTACTTTGGGGGTTTACTGGTATATTTAGGTGGACCTTTCTGATAAGGCTTACTTAGTTTTAACCTTTCCTTCTCCTTTAATATACATAATATAATATTATTATAAAAGGGGTAATTATGTATAAACCATAACACTTAGGGGCAGATGTATGAAGGGTCGAATATCGAGGGTTAATTAACCCTCGATATTCGACTAGGAACTAAAATCGTTCGACTTCGAATATCGAAGTCGAACGATTTAGCGCAAATCCTACGATCGAACGATCGAAGGATTATTCGTTCGATCGAACGATTAAATCCTTCGAATCGAACGATTCGAAGGATTTTAATCCAACGATCGAAGGAATATCCTTCGATCAAAAAAACTCAGGCAAGCCTATGGGGACCTTCCCCATAGGCTAACATTGAGTTCGGTAGCTTTTGGCTGCCGAACTAGGGGGTCGAAGTTTTTCTTAAAGAGACAGTACTTCGACTATCGAATGGTCGAATAGTCGAACGATTTTTAGTTTGAATCGTTCGATTCGAAGTCGTAGTCGTAGTCGAAGGTCGAAGTAGCCCATTCGATGGTCGAAGTAGCCCAAAAAACACTTCGAAATTCGAAGTTTTTTTAATTCGAATCCTTCACTCGAGCTTTGTAAATGTGCCCCCTAAAGTAAAGTGCTCCTTTTGGGCCTATGCTCTGTGCCTTGCACCTGATTTTTAATCCAACACCAACAGCAAAATTGCACTGCATTGTGTAAGGGCCTGAAGGTCCACAATCTCTGTCCGTTAGTACTACTGCACTTGCACCTAGGCCAGGGGTGACCAAAAGGTAGATCGGGGTCTACTAGTAGACCTTTAGCTGGTGATCAGTAGATCTCAAGACACTGTCCACAAACAGCTTGTCTAAATCACCCCATTATTTCATACTCTTCATTAATATGATTACTGTATTACGTTAACGTCACATAAGAAATAGTTGTTTGTTAAATATAGCAATATACATTTTCCCATTAATCAGCATGCTAACAATGCTTTTATAAGTGTAGATCATATTGGGACATTATCACTAAAAGTAGACCTTGCATTAATAAATTATGGACACTCCTGACCTGGGCCTTAGGATAAGCTCAAATATATCCAAGGTGCTGAAATTGATTTGCATTAAGTCAGTAGCCCAGACATAAAATACTGAATCCTCAAATTACCTTCTATTGAAGAAGAACAAACAGACCTATAAAGATTGTCTAAAGATTTGTGCATCATAACAATTTTAATAACTGCCCATTTTATTGTTTTAGTGCTCTCTGTTTTATTTATTTGGGGGATGCACAAGAGAGGATTTAGTGATTCTTGAGGGACCCCAAAAAAGTAAACCAATTAACTACAGATTTGAGGCATGCTATGGACTTTGGGCTTTGATGATCAGGAACTTTGACTCTGTTAAGTAGGGGCTGAGGGGCTCAGAAGGCTTTGATTGTGTTTAGGGCACCTAAGCCAAGAAAAATAAGTGAGTGGATGCCATGAGAAAGAGCTGAGGTAAGGATGAAGCTATATTTTGTTTTTTCATTGAGATCAAAGACAAACTATCTGTGTAGAGTTCTGTTCTTCTGGGACTGACACTAGTGTATATCTGAAGCATTTTCTGTTATGTCACTGTTATATCAAATATACCTTTGGTATCTTGTTTGAGGAATAAAAAGTTAACAAGGTCGATTAAAATAAAATGGCAGTAAAAGAAGTACAGTACTAAGGATACAAAAGAATACGGTATATCACTAATGGCAAGGAAAAACATTTCAATGTAGATACTTAACATGTTATACTTTCATCTAAGCGCTGAAGGATATCTTTTCTGAAAGGATTAAACAAATGTTGTGTACTATTTAGATTTTAGCAAATCCGCTATTAGATCATTGCTCCTCCAATGTACTGATATAAATCATTACATGGAAGAGTAGAAAGTAGGTGCAGAGGAATTAAAAATAACAGAGCTGCTACAGAAACACTTACAACGATGAGAATAATGAGGCATGTGAATTACAGTATATCATTGTATTCCAACTAAGGATGAAAAAGCAGGAAGTCTCTGCTTGTATAATATGGAAATGTATAGTGTTTCTTCCTAGATTACAACAGTTCAAACAGTTGTACAGGAAAGAATTCCAAGGACAAAGTGCAATGTGAAAAGGAACAACAAATTCTATATGCCCACACTTTATCTAAAAAGGGGCAATAGTTAATGTGGTAAAGATAAAAAAAGTTAATATTATGCCCTACACATGAGCCCACTGTAAAATGAATGTTCCATATGTTCCATATGTTCTCACATGTCTGGGGAAAAATGTTAAGATAAAAAATTTTTGCCAGCGTTTTTATACATTAATGTATTTTCGGCAGACAGGATATGATGTCACTGACATAAAATTGTGGGAGATCTAGCTTCATTTTAGCAGTTCGCCTGGTCTGAGGTGGAGATGTCAACTCTGGCGAAAAAAGGTAACGTTCAGTAAAATCCGCAATTTAATGAATTTGCAGATCAGTGACCATTCGCCTGATCGAAAAGTCGTCTGGTGATAGAGTGCGAATGAATGATATTGACGGTCCTACAGTTGCCGTCTGCGCCTGTTTCTGCATTGGTAATGTTCCTGCGGATTGGATTTCTAGTGAATTTTGCTAGCGACAGCTACTTCGCCTTTTAGTGAATCTACCCCATATATGGATGATCACTTTATGTACAGTAAAGCCCTGCATAACATGTTGGCCCTTTGTAAATAAACCTTGGCATATTTAAACCACTTTAATTACATTAAATTTCAATTCAGAGTTACTTAACCTTGAGTTGTCAATTTTAGTCTGACTACAGTTCTCATCCTCCTCCTCTAAAATATATGACCCCAATACTGATTAGTGTTTTCCTGATTAAATTCATCATTATTTCATAAGCTGTGCAATGTACTCTTCTGGTTTGACAAATGGGGAACACTGATACTCTTCAATGTAGTGTAGAGGGCACAAACAAAACTTTGTGTGCACCTGATGGTTTATTTACCTATCACAGAGAAGAGCAGAGCAGTTCAAATCCATCCATATCATGTCAGTATTTACTTAGAACTTTTCAGTTTGGCAGCAAATAAGTAAAGTTTATTTACAAAGTTTGTTTTCCCCTATCTCCTGACTGTCATTACATCTTCAACAGGGGGCTATGACCTATTTTATTTTTGCTAGTTAGTGTTGTTATCGGCACACAGTGTTCACTAAATTCGCTGAACAGCAACACAGGATCGACAGCACCTGAATCAGTGATGAAGACATCACATGAAAAATAAAAGGGCAGGACAAAAAATGAAACCTCTATCCTACTGCAAGCAAAGTTTGCCCTGGGTAAGGTAACCAATACAATCAGTCAATAAATTCCTCTGGATGATTGGTATGGGTTACCAGTCTTGGT
The DNA here is from genome assembly GCF_017654675.1 of Xenopus laevis. Lineage (NCBI taxonomy): Eukaryota > Metazoa > Chordata > Amphibia > Anura > Pipidae > Xenopus > Xenopus laevis. Next base: position 144,466,627 of record NC_054371.1, on the reverse strand, counting down.
ACATACTTTACCCCTTATGCATTTTTTTAAATAGTGAAATAAATGCCAAATATGTGGTTGAAAAAATGATGATGGATCTGTGCAAAATATTTTAGTATGAGTACAGTATGAGGTTAATTACAGGGTACCAGATTTCAATAAAGACATATTTATATTTTGACTGGGAAAAGTGCAACCTGGGTCAAAATGATTTTTATAGTCCAACTGAACAAAACAAGCTTGATGTTGCCCTCTATTAGTATTATATGACTCATGTACCTGCTCTGTCATGGCATGAGTCAAAAAAGACAGTCTTTGTCATCTGCTGAGGTGACACTTAGCAGTTTATTTTGAAAATAGTGCACACAATATATGCTCACGATGTCTGAGCTGGCTGCTATGTAGAGGTTAGTTATGAGGACAAAATGGGAGATATAACAGTATGCTAAAATAGGGTTTATTCAAAAAGCAAACATTAAGCAGTCTCTTGTCAGTAATACCTTGAGATTATTTAACTGGCATTTCTGCTCAGATGTTATGGAGGCCATACATTCTCAGAAATTATAGATAAGTCTGATCAATGTGATCATTTGCTGACAGGCCATAAGTGCACCTTTTTGGGCATTTAATCCCTTGATGTCTCGGGCCTGCCCTGTCTAGCCCTGAACCATGAGATGAGCCACTGAAGGCCTGAAGGCTCTTTGTACTTCCCTTACAAAATACCTTGAAAATGCTCTACTTCAACCTCTGTGTCCTGTCTCATGTTCCTGCTTCCTGCTTCAGTCTTGCTTACCTCTTCCTAATTCCTGATTATCCGACTTTGACCCTGGTATGGTTTCTTTCTTCTGTGCTGGACTTTCTAACTCTGACCACTGTCACGTTATCCAGAATGAACCTTACCAGTTAATAACCTCACTTGTCATTCAGACTTAGACTTGTCTGCTACCTGCCCTCACCTGTTGTCTCTTATTTGAACTTACCCTTCAAGCAGCCTCCTAAATAATGTAACATTCTGGTCCATTTCACAAATCTACAAAATTACTGTTGTAAAAAAAAATCCTTTATATTAATGTTTTCGTAAAAAAGTTATAACAATAACTATTATTAATGCTGTTAATAGCTAGTTAATAATCCATGTTAATAATCCATGGTGAAGAAATGGAAGCTCATCTGGAAGTCCATATATTGCCCTCAAAGGGATTTTTATAGCCCCAACATATTCAAGACTTCTATAAACTATTCTGCAATATATCATAATTGGCAATTGACAATCAATAATATGTTGGATAATCGCCATGCTGCATGGCAATTTAGGACAGCACTGTTTGTAGATAGAAAAAGCTGTAGCAGTGGATCATTTTAATGGTGTGGAGGTTGAATTTAGCTTTATGACTTATAACCGCATGATTTTTTTAATATAATGAGCATTAAGCTCAATGTATGGCTTATTTATATATTACTGAAATATAAACATAACATATGAAATCATTAAACAGTGAACAGCGTTTCACTAACTTTTCAATCATATTGTTTTTATATGGATTTATTTTTCACCCACATGAAATTGCTGTTGGTCAGGTTTTTGTACTTAGCATGATTTTGTAAATATTAGTGCCAAACCGTGAGTGGTTAAGCAGACAGAAGTGTTTATTTAAAGAAGAAGAATGAAAGTTTATCATGGGTTTTGTACATTTTTTATAATCTAGCCAAGCTAAACCTTTAAACACAGATTTTGTTTCACATCGTCTGCTAACCATTTAGCCACTAACCCACCATACCTATTATACAAAGCCAACCAAAACAAATCAAGATTAAAATGGCTCGACTTCCAAACCAAATGTCACATGCCCCTGCCCTTTATCATTAAAGTCACTAATGTGTGCGTCAAGAAAAATGCAAAGCAACATTCAAAATGATCTAATTGCCAGATGGTTTGTTTAGTGTATTTAGTATGGGAATGGCTACATACAGTACATAGAGAAACAGAGTGTTAATCCTATGAAAGGCAAAAGTTCCATATAAAGATCCCTGTCAATGTTTTGGAAATAATACTGCCATGTAGTATTCTGCCTGCAGAGCATATTTGTATTAGGTTTTTGCGGGCAAATGCAGAATAGAGTTAGGCAGTGTTGGGAAAGTGGTCCATGACTTTTGATGTGCTATTTTAGTCTCTATGTAAGCTACATCATTCTGTAACAATACATGTTTTTCTAATTATATTACTATATTGTGTGAAACACTGGCACATTCTTGAACAAGATGCAGATCTTAAAGAAGTCATTGGAAACTACCCCCAAATAACCTATAGACGAAGCAAAAATCTAAAGGATAGACTTATACAAAGCCATTATAAGAATCCGGTTCAATCAACCTGGTTATCACATAATACCAAGGGATGTTATAGATGTGGGGACTGCTTAGCTTGCCCATATGTATGCAAGAGCACCAAATTCCATGGCAGACTTGATATAAATGAATACGTCATTAAACAGTTTATGAATTGTAAGACTACGGGGGTTATATAAATCATGGAGTGTGTATGTGGCAAGAGATATGTAGGAAAAACAAAAAGGGAGTTTAGGAGACGTATATTAGAACACGTGGGAGAAGTACGTAATAAAAGGAACACATCAGTTGCTAACCATATTAATCTTTATCATAATGGAGACAATGGAGCAATGAAGTTCACTGCTGTGGAACACATTAAATCTACTACCAGAATTGGGGTCATAGATAATAAATTGCTTCAACGCGAAGCGGAATGGATTTACTGGTTAAATACCAAGGTACCTGCAGGCCTGAATGAAGGCTTTACATTCAGCCCCTTCCTATAGTACAATATGTAATATTACTTCATTTATTTAATATTGTTATTATTTTTTATTTTTATTTCTTTTTTCTCTAAATTACTAATAATTCCAATAATTACAACAATATTGAGGAAACTTAATTTGGGTTCATTCCACCTTGTTTTGTAAGTCTGGTAATACTTATGCCTTCAAATTGTATTTATAGATATAAAGTATGTACTGTGTATCAGGTATGCCCAATACCATGTAACTACAATGCTTTAAGTGAGATGAACTAAAGCAACTTAAATAATATATTTAGGTATGGTAAAACTCCTATTATGGGCATAAATGGATTGTTTTATCCTCATACTAAGAAATAAGTATGGCAGAAGTTTAGACACTCAACATATTCTGCGAACGTACTGTTCCAACTGTGAGCGTATAGTGATCACATCAGTGGCTGATTCGCATGCAGGGAAACGCATGCGCACACTGGACAGAAGCAGCGCTGAACCGATCAGTAGACAGAAATCCAACGTCACATGACTGCGGTGACGTATGCGGAAGTGAAGGCGCATTCAACTCTGCGAGGAAACCCTATTTAAACCCGCACTGAACACGCGCAACTTACTTATGCCCCTGAAGAAGTCGGATAACCGGTGAAACGCTAGGGGGCCAGCTCCTACACACTCCCAACGTAGCCAGGTAGTTATTTCTGGGGGAAAACACGGAAGGGAGGTATGGGCAATCTGTATGATACTTTGCCACAAGAATGGCCGATAACAGATTAATTTGAATATTGAAGCGATTGGGCTTGTAGTTAATTTAATTCATTTTGGAATACCATTATGGTTTGTGGCTGGTGAATTACCACTGTGTAATATCCCCACTCGTTCATCCTATGTTTTTAAAGTGTGTGTTTTTTATGGACATGGTCCAGCTTCTCTGAAATGGATTTTCAGCGTTGTGTTGTGTGTATCAGGCAGCGTGGTCTGTTTTTTAAATGAGTGAAATAAAAGTTGAATTTTAAAGTGAGCAAATTTTGTATGCACCTGAACTAGTTAACCGGAGGACTGCAGGGTGAAGACAGTTGATACAATTGTTTCCACAGGGCAACTCCTCAAACGCTTCAAGTAGTGAAACACATCTTGCAAGCAGAAATATCAGGTCTTACAGAATGGGTAGTCTTTCTAGAGTCTGTGAGTAGTTTATCATTGTTACCAGTATAACAACCAAAAGACTACTTTATTATGGGATGGCAAAGTGCTTTATGCCGACTATTATTATTATTTTATTATTATTAACATGTATTTATATAGCGCCAACATATTGCATAGCACTGTAAAGTAAATGTGATTATAAAACTAAATCACAGGAATTATATACATAAAACATATTCAGTTACATACATCACAATCAATACCGGTACAAAAGGTGAGGAAGGCCCTATGCAAAAGAGCATACACTCTAAAGGGAAGGGAGTAATACACAAGGTGTGGGAGGGGGCAAGATCAAAATAAAGGGGGTGAGAAATGTGTTACTGTATGTGGTGTTGATTTTGGTAGTTAAGCAGAGTGAGGGTAGGCTTCATGAAAGAAGTGCATCGGACAGGCCGTGGGAGAGAGTTCCAGAAAAGGGGTGCAGCCCTTGCAAAGTCTTGAATGTGAGCATGTGAAGAGGTAATGAGAGAAGAGTTGAGTAGCAGGTCAGTAGAGGAGCGTAGTAAGCGGTTGGGTGAGTATATAGAGATGAGTTCAGAGATGTAGGGTGGGGCAGAGTTATGAAGTTCTTTGAATGTCAGGGTCATTAATTTGAATTTGACTCTGCACCTTTCCACCCCTGAGTTACTCACTATTGCACATTGGCAGGATGTGGGCATCTCCTTCCACAACTCTAACTTGCACTTCATACAAAAAACAAGACACTGGAAGCAAGACTTCCTTTTGCCTGTTTATCTAGCTCAATCAACAGGGCATGGTAGCACTAACTATGGGCAGAGTTATGGGCAAATTTTGTGGTCCAACAATGTCCCCCCTTCCCATAATAAATGAGCCCTGTGTTTTCAGCTCCTGTTATAATTAGTTTTATATGAGTGGCGACAACCATGATTTCTCCATTTTATTTACTTTAGTAAACAACAATTTTGAATAACACTTCTGTTATGACTGGAGACCTGGGAATAGCACAGGCTTACTCAGGAAGAAAACTCCTACAAACAGTATATGATTTGTAAATCCAGAAATGGCCAGTATAATTTTGATATATATTTTATAGGACCGATAATACCATAAAGTAAAAAAAATCTAGCTATATCTATGTATTTCTTTAATTTGTCTGTTACCTATCTCTATCATCTATATATTGATTCAACTATCCCTATGGATTGTCATCTATCTAACTATCTATCTATCTATCTATCTATCTATCTATCTATCTATCTATCTATCTATCTATCTATCTATCTATCTATCTACTGTATCTATCTATCTATCTATCTATCTATCTATCTACTGTATCTATCTATTTATCACCTACAACTTATCAATTTTTTGGCAACAAATATCAAGAGGTTATTAGTTCCGTAGAGAGCCATAAATACCATATGACCTCTGTTTATCTTCCAATGTAAAAAAACAAAACTATTACATTTGAAACAGCATATCTTTATGAAAACAAGCACCCTACAGCCCAATTTCAACTTGTACGGCTGCCTACATGGCTACATGACAGCTTATTTTTGTACACCAGTGCAGGGTAACAGTACAGTATATTTAAATGCATACAAAACCCTTATTTTGGTGTTACTTATCCTTTAATGAGCTCAGTTTATAAGTATTTAAGACAGTTTTTCCTCTTTAATTGCTTATGCATCCTGATTCTAAATATGATGAGGAAATGGCTCATGGTTTAAAGTCTCTGCCATGAGCTGTAGATATTTGACCAAATTTGACCAGGAAGCTCTTAAGTGGTCTGATGTAAGATAATGCCTTAAAGCCCTTACTCCTGTTATTATATATTTTGAGTGGATCACTTTGCATATATTGGTAATGGCATGTATCCTGTGTCAAGAAAGACTGCAATAGCTTACATAACATCATTAATACATTGTATTATGGTCTTAATTTCGCGTTGGTTTATGCCCCTCTCTTTCTCTCTCTCTCTCTATTTATATATGAATGTGTATGTGTTTTTGTATATAATTGAAAAAGCCATATGAGTGACATTTAACCAGATATAGCAATCACACATTAACATGTGCAAGAGAAAATATTATCGTTGAATCTGAAACAACAATGGTGTCACAGAATTGTACCATCTGTGCTGAAATCCAGAACAAAGCATTTTCTTCATGTCATTTTTTTTTCTTCTTCTTCAAAATTTTCGTTGCAACATAAACGATGGCCTGCATTACAATAGTCACAAGCTCTTAATTAATATCACTTTGCTCCTGTTAACTGTTTCCATTCGTTTTCAAAATGTTCACGCAGACAGTTCTGTTGTCATCTTGCCAAACGTTTGACTTCATTGTTTGAGGTCAATTATTTTTGTCTCTTACTTGCAAAATATTGACGAATTCTAGTTCAATCAAATGTCTTGTGGTTTGTAATAAAATAATATAAACAGACATCGCAGCCTTGGGTTGACTTACTTGCTTTAATGGTTTCCACATGTTACTTTACCACATAATTCTTTCAAAATGAAGCAAAAAAAAAGAAAAGAAAGCAAGAAATCCAATCTGCACCAGTTGGGTTTTTCCCCCGTACCTAAATTATATAGTTTTATCAATAAAAGCCAATAAAAATAGGTTAATGAATAAAACGACTTACATCTAATTTACAAAATCTCGTTTTTAAAGTAATAGATATGACCTACTTGTTTATAGGTTGATGAAAAGGTTGCACAGCCGGTCAGAAAGCAATTGTTAACAGTAAGCCCATGTTTAAGATAATCCTCTTCGGAAGACTGTTCAAGCCATACTAATCAACTTTGGCATGTCAGTTCTGGTTTATATTATCTCACATGGCATATAGAGTTATCATACACAAAGGGATGTCAAATATAATATAAACTCTCTGCAGGTTTCTTTTTTTTTTGCTGAGAGGTCCTTGCTATAATTATCGTGTCATTGCCATAGCTAGCTCCTTTTCTTCCTTACTTGTCACCTCCATTTTTATTTACCCATCACTTACCTTACCATATTTCCCTGTTGTCCATTTCGTTTTATTTGTTTGTGGCTCATTACCCCAGCTGCTGCCTCTCTGACCCCTTTTTAATTCCTCCATTGAGGCCTGTTAAATCTACAGGTTAACTGGTTGAATGAGAGACAACATCTATACTATCAACTGTTGTTTTATGAGTCTTTTTCTTGGATTTTCATTATCACCAATATTGTCAAAACTCAGGGACCAGTTTACCAAACTAGATGGAATCCAGGATTCCCAGCAGTTAAGATACATTTAGGATTTTTTTTGTGCACTAATACCCATCCAAATCCTTATTTGTAACGCACATAACCATACATTTTTATTACAATAGTTGGGGGGGGGGTCATTAACCCTCTTATGCAGTCCTAAATAGGATTTAATTACACATCATTATGAAGGAAATTGAGACCTCGGTATGAGGAATATTTACTGCAAACCTTCCATTGTTTCCCCCTGTAGTTTCTCAGAAACAGCACCTATATAGACTATAAATGGTGGATTTGCTGGGTGGTGTTTAGGAACAGCTAGGAAATTAGGCCTTATTTATTAAAAATGTGTCAAGATGCAAAAATGATGGTAATGGTGAGCATATAGCCAATAGGCCTCCCTTATGCCTAACAGTCTCTGTGTCCAGTTAAAGGGACTAGGTGCAGGTGCAGTGTGAGAAGGGCTAGACACAGGTGCTTTGTACATGTGGTTCTAAAGTCTGTGATTTTGCAGCCCTTACTATTGCTGCCCTAGTGCATAGTTCTTTATAAATGAACCCAGCTGTATTATAATTTGCTCTATGTTTCCAGCTGTAGTATATGCCCCATGAGCAGATATTTGTCTATTTATCATATCCGAGAAAGGTGCAAAGTACAAAAAGTAATGCAATCCACAGAGTTTTTTACTTTGCACCTTGACAATTTTAACATATGGCAGGCATAAAGTACAGGGTCTCCTTGCACTTGCCAGTGTTGCACTCCACACATTGCTGGAAATTATAAATCTAGCCCAGGAGGAAGAAAACAGACCAATGCTATGGCCATAAGAGCTTCTCAAATTGACCCTAAGTTGAGCTATACTTCAGCACTTGGTGTCGTAACATTGGCAAACAAGCCATATTGTCTTGTGCTTTTTAAAATAAAAGCACTCTGAACTTTGCACCTTATACTTGCTCCAGAGAGGAAAGCAAATTTGAACTAAGAAGGTGGGTGTGCTGACTGTTTACATATTGTTTATTTAGGAAGTTGTTCCAAGGATAAAGTGAAACTGTTACAATTAGCAGATCATTAGCTTTACACCGGGCAACTGTTATTCTCGGCTACACAGACAAGGCCCTACTTTCATCATCTTGTGCCACGGTCAGTGCTTGCTGGCAAAGCCAAATATTAGAAAAGTTCACCATGTCTATCAACGTCTTTTTTGATTAGTCTCCTGCAGATCTTCATCATTAAATAAGCCCCAGTGTGGTATAACTAGAGGAGAAATGTCAGCACCTTTTAATAAAACTGCTAATTTTTCCATAATAGTTCATAGTTTTTACTAAATTGTAAACAAAAATGTACCGTACAATGTGTAATGTGTCTGCAGAGCACATTTTAATTATCTAGATACTGTACAAGCCAAACTATAGAAACCAGAAACCACTTTCAATCCTTCCCATGGCAGGCTTCAAAGGAATCTGTTACTGAGAGCTTTACTATCTAAGAAATATGGATTATTTATCTCGTAACTAAACCAGAAGCCATTTGCAATGTTTACATTCACTGAGCCCCTATTAATTATGGGAGCAGCACCAACTCTTTATCTATAAATCCTGTTATAAAAATGCATTTTATCAATAGCTCTCTAAATGTCAAATTGCCAAATATGTACTTTTTTTTTTTTTGCACAAATGTTGACGTGTCTTTGTAACTTAGCATTTAGGAGGAAAAAAAACACTCTGATCCAATCAAAGTTCTAACAAATAGACTTGTTAAGTAAACAACACATTTGTGTGCGTATTGTTCATAGAATGTTTGGTTTACTATTCCTAGCGAGCTGTGTAAACACTAGCTCATGCTGTGATCCATTGAGGATTGGCCAGATTCCCATGGTTATGCTCTACAGTCAGTCATACACTTTCCAAAGGATATTTAATGACTGACATCCCATTTCTACACGTACAAGAGCAACGTTTGTTTAACCAACTTCTTAAAATTTATCTTGCATGATGGAGTCCAGGTCCTATAAGCCAAATGACAATTTTCTGGTATGGGAGGTTATGCTATTAAGGAGTATTTGAATGCCACAGCCCAGAAGTGACCTGAAAAAGGCTCACTAGATTACATTATATCAGGGGTGATTCACTTATAAGTTAGCTTTTAGTACATTATAGAGTGGCCAATTCTAAGCACATTTTGATTGGTCTTAATTATTTTTATATAGTTTTTTAATTATTCTGACTCTTATCAGCTTTCAAATGGGGGTCACTGACCCCATCTAAAAACAAATGTTCTGTAAAGCTACATATTTATTATTATTGCTATTTTTCATAACACATCATTCAGGCTTTCTCCTATTCATATTCCAGTCTCTTATTCAAATCAATGTATGGTTGCCATGGTAATTTTGACCTTAGCAACAAGCTGGACTGGACAACTGGAGAGTGGTGTTAAACTAGTGGCACAACTATTGTATTCTACATCAGCAGAGAAAAGGCTGATCTGCTCCCAAATGCATAATTAAGAGTTTCCGCTAAACAACAGTCAGTGTGCACACACAGCAAGGGTGAATCAGCCATTTCTCATACATACAGATAAATGCTTTGGTCCCTCCAGACAGAGTTGGCAGCTTATACAGTATGTCCACGTATGGGGCCCATCAACAGCCAGGTATTTGATAGGCTTGAAAATCTAGTCAGATGAGGACTTCATCGGTACATAGGTGCATTGGAGTGCCCCTCATGCTAAAGGTCTCTGCCGGCCCCTCTTTTAGTTCTGATAGTTGGTCGCTTGGGCAAGAGAATGGTTATGCAAATTTTCCATAGAAGCCCAAACTTTTGTAGATAACTCATGTTGAAAAGAGGAGGATATTTTCCTTTTAATTCACATAGACTCCATTTTATCCAAGTAGTCCACATTTTAAAAAATTATTTCCTTGTTCACTGTAATAATAAAACAGTACCTTGTACTTGATCCACACTAAGAAATAATTACCAGTCTGTTGGGTTTATTTAATATCTACATGATTTTTTTGTAGACGTATGGTATGAAGATCCAAATTATGGGAAAAAATCCCTTATCCTCAAAACCCAGGGTCATGAACATTCTGTATAACAGAGATACCTGTAACAAAATGTTTACAGACTTCTGTAGACCTAAGGATTCAAAGTGGATTCTTTGCTTTCTTCCGCCTGTGTACAAAACTCCCGTGCTCTTAGTGTAGTGTTGGTAGTAAGATATATAATGGGTGAGGTCTGACTGTTGATTATTTTAGGCCTTATGAAAAATAACATCAAGAACTAGTGCCCAGATTAAGCAACACTGAGTGCTATCTGATAGAGATGTCGCGAACTGTTCGCCGGCGAACTTGTTCGCGCGAACATCGGGTGTTCGCGCTCGCCGGAAGTTCGCGAACGTCGCGCGACGTTCGCCATTTTGGGTTCGCCATTGTTGGCGCTTTTTTTTGCCCTCTCACCCCAGACCAGCAGGTACATGGCAGCCAATCAGGAAGCTCTCCCCTTGACCACTCCCCTTCCCTATAAAAACCGAAGCCCTGCAGCGTTTTTTCACTCTGCCTGTGTGTGCTGAAGAGATAGTGTAGGGAGAGAGCTGCTGCCTGTTAGTGATTTCAGGGACAGTTGAAAGTTTGCTGGCTAGTAATCGTTTTGATACTGCTCTGTTATTGGAGGGACAGAAGTCTGCAGGGGTTTGAGGGACATTTAAGCTTAGGTAGCTTTGCTGGCTAGTAATCTACCTTCTACTGCAGTGCTCTGTATGTAGCTGCAGTGGGCAGCTGTCCTGCTTCTGATCTCATCTGCTGACTGCTGCAATAACAGTAGTCCTTGTAAGGACTGCTTTTATTTATTTTTTTGTTGTTTTACTACTACTACTACTACTACTATAAGAGCCCAGTGCTATTAGTCTAGCAGTGTTGGGGAGTGGGACTGGTGTGCTAATCTGCTGCTCCTAGTAGTTCAGCAGCACCAACTTTAATTTTTTTTTTTAATATTCATTTTTTTTTATTTTACTTTTTTTTATTTTACTACCGCTGTAGTAGTGTATAAGTTGACCTTTTAGGCATTATTTGCCCTGTAGGCATTATTTGCACACTGTTTTCTTCAACCCGCCATCTAGCTGTGTGACCTTGTTCACATTCTGTCTAAATATCCATAATATTACCGTCTCCAGAAAAAACACCGGAGTGACTTTTTTCAAGCAGCCATAATATATTTTACGTAATCCGTATCCACCGCTGTAGTAGTGTATACGTTGACCTTGTAGGCATTATTTGCACACTGTTTTCTTCAACCCGCCATCTAGCTGTGTGACCTTGTTCACATTCTGTCTAAATATCCATAATATTACCGTCTCCAGAAAAAACACCGGAGTGACTTTTTTCAAGCAGCCATAATATATTTTACGTAATCCGTATCCACCGCTGTAGTAGTGTATACGTTGACCTTGTAGGCATTATTTGCACACTGTTTTCTTCAACCCGCCATCTAGCTGTGTGACCTTGTTCACATTCTGTCTAAATATCCATAATATTACCGTCTCCAGAAAAAACACCGGAGTGACTTTTTTCAAGCAGCCATAATATATTTTACGTAATCCGTATCCACCGCTGTAGTAGTGTATACGTTGACCTTGTAGGCATTGTTTGCCCAGTTTTTTTGGCCGCAGCCACTGAAGCACAGAGGCCAGAAAAAATATGCCATATAAATGCTGAAAATAGTAATTTTTTGCCATACGTTGACTCAACGTATATGGCAAAAAATGACTATTTTCAGCATTTATATGGCATATTTTTTCTGGCAACTGTGCTTCAGTGGCTGCGACCAAAAAAATGCATATTTTCTGCATTTATATGGCATAATTTTTCTGGCCTCTGTGCTTCAGTGGCTGCAACCAAAAAAATTTATATTTTCAGCATTTATATGGCATAATTTTTCTGGCAACTGTGCTTCAGTGGCTGCGACCAAAAAAATGCATATTTTCTGCATTTATATGGCATAATTTTTCTGGCCTCTGTGCTTCAGTGGCTGCAACCAAAAAAATTTATATTTTCAGCATTTATATGGCATAATTTTTCTGGCAACTGTGCTTCAGTGGCTGCGTCCAAAAAAACTGGGCAAACAATGTCTACAAGGTCAACGTATGGCGAAAAATTACTATTTTCAGCATTTATATGGCATATTTTTTCTGGCAACTGTGCTTCAGTGGCTGCGTCCAAAAAAACTGGGCAAACAATGCCTACAAGGTCAACGTATGGCAGTTGTTTAAAGAGAACAGTAGATTACTAGCCAGCAAAGCTACCTAAGCTAAAATGTCCCTCAAATCCCTGCAGACTTCTGTCCCTCCAATACAGAGCAGTATCAAGCAGATTACTAGCCAGCAAGCTTACTATCATCTGTCCCTGAAATCACTAACAGCTCTCCCCCTACACTATCTCTTCCAAGCACACACAGGCAGATTTTTCAGATACATTTTTGCCCTTGATCCCCCTCTGGCATGCCACTGTCCAGGTCGTTGCACCCTTTAAACAACTTTAAAATCATTTTTCTGGCCAGAAATGTCTTTTCTAGATGTTAAAGTTCGCCTTCCCATTGAAGTCTATGGGGTTCGCGAACCGTTCGCGAACCGCTCGCATTTTTGCGCAAGTTCGCGAATATGTTCGCGAACTTTTTTTCCGACGTTCGCTACATCCCTACTATCTGATGAGGGGATCCAGTCAAAGCTGATAATGTATAAAGCACAAAAAGCCTTCAACAGCTCCATGTCTGGTTACTTGCCAAAACAGCCAAGAGCTGCGGATGTAATTAAGCATTTTCTATAAACACTGCAGGCGATTATTACCCACCTTAAATAAATGCTGCTCTTGGAAATATCTAAAATGCTCTTTTTTTGGGAGAAAATTTGTGCTGAAGGAGAAATTTCCTGTATAAATATTCATGTCTTCATATCAGCCAAAAGTCAGTTTTCATTGTAAAACCTTAATTCTCACATTTAGCACTAGGCGATTGGTATTCCTTGGGTTTTTTTCTCTTGGTATCTTGCCCTGCACTGTGTATTAAAATATTAGCTGCAGCAGCTTTTTGTTTAAGCTTTGTCACATTGACTTCTGTCATGATGATTCCTTATCTAGTTCATCAATTTGCTCTCAGCATGAAGACTTAACTTTACAGCTGAGCTTGTCTTCTGTAGCAGCACTGCCCATTTTAATTGCTGTCATTGCTGCTCTTTCCAAATTAGGTGGTACACATTAAAGGAGAAACAACATTTTACTGTGTAGCAGATAAAAGCAACCTAAATAAGCACTCTGTATATATGTTGTCATTCTTTAGTTACTGTTGTTTTAAAGTATTATATCTACTTTACCTCATTTCCAAGCAAAACTTAAATTCTATGGTTTGTGAGGTTGGAACTTGGCAATTAGATTACTGCACTGCGGAACTCCCCACTCTTCATAAATGGGCCCCTATTTACATATTCAAAACTACTATAACATTATTACTTATAGCACTGATATTGTTGTCTGTCTCTTGACTTCTGACATATTTTGATTAAGTACTTGTATGGACTCTTGTCTTATCTGCACCTCCTCACTGCTTTGTGTATTATGATTTGAGTTATTAAGGATGGAGGATATTCCTCACCATTCTGGACTACGTTATGTGATACTTGCAGTTCTTCTCACAGATGTCAAGTGGAAGTGAAGCTCTAGTGATGGGCGAATCTGACCCATTTCGATTCGCTGAAAAATCGTGAAACTGAGAAAATCTGCTGAAATGCATTGAAGTCTACGAGCAACAACAATTTTTCTGACACTCAACAATTCTTTTTCCCCCATTGGAGTCTATGGGCGTTATTTTCAAAACATGGTGAAAGATTTTGCTCATGACCCACAGTGGGCATCTGATTATTGTTTTTTTTATAGCCAAAACAATTAAGTACTCAGTGTACAAAGAGCAAAACAAAGTGAACACTGCATCCTAAAACCCCTAATGACCTCCGCATCCCTCCCTACTCTGCCATTATCCTAAATCTCTGCAGGGTCTATTTCCTAAGGACAGAGACATAAGTGCTTGTATATTAAAGGGTGTACAAAATAGTTCCCTTTAGAGCAAACTATTACAACACAAACATTAAAATGTTCCTGGAGGTGCCAAATAAGGGCTGTGTTTGGCTGTTTGGTAGTCTCTGTGTGGACTGGCAGTCTACAAGAGGTTCTGTTTGGCAATACACCTGGTGTTTAACCAACCAAAACTTGCCTTCAAGTCAGGAAATCAAAAAGAAGTACCATCTTTGTGGTAACTGAGAGCAACATCCAAGGGGTTGGAGAGCAACTTTTTGCTCTCGAGGCGCTGGTTGGGGACCACTGCTTTAGAGTTTAAATGCTTAACACGTGTCTCTACCCATACTAAATTCTACTGTACCAGGGGCACAGGGTACCAGGTGAATTTTACACGTCACATAGTAAATGTAGCCTAACATATGATTATCACTTTTTCTGAATACATCAATATAAGTTCAATAGAAACCACAGGCTACAGTTTTAGAAAAGTAATTTATAACCCACAACACTGTAAGTTATACTAGGGGCACATTTATAAAGGTGTGTAAGAAACAATACCTTATTACAGTAATCCCCAACCAGTAGCTTGAGAGGAACATGTTGTACACCACCCCCCTCAGATATTGCTTCCAGTGGCCTCAAAGCAGGAGCTTAATTTTTAATTTCTGGTTTGTTGAAAAGTGTTGAAGGGATAAAAACAGAAGTTTCCTGCCACAAAGCACTTCCTGTACACGGCTACCCCAAGAAAATGATTTATGGCTTGTGGAACCCCCCCCAGCAGTTTTTACATTTGAAATCAGCTCACAAGTAATAAAATAGTTTGATGACCTATTTCTTATGCACAGTATACCATTTAAAATTATATATATATTTAAAAAGCTGTGTAATGATTTTATGAACATGTGTAACTGAGTCTAAAATGTTGGCGTAAAATGAAGCGCTAATTTGAAAACAGGCATATAAAAAAACAGCATTGAGCGCAGCAGCTTTTTTCACAGCATTTTGCACCACTTTTCACTCCAGAAATTCTGCTTCTGATTTAACCTATATAGCCTTTACTGGGTCCATTTAAAATTATATATATTTAAAAAGCTGTGTAATGATTTTATGGACATGTGTAACTGAGTCTAAAATGTTGGCGTAAAATGAGGCGCTAACTTGAAAACAGGCATGTAGCATTGAGTGCAGCAGCGTTTTTCATAGCATTTTGCACCACTTTTAACACCAGAAATTCTGATTTGCCCTACAGCCTTTACTGGGTCTCAATGCATGGCATTAATTCCTTCAATAACAGAGCTTTAAAATGACTCCATATATTTTATATTAACTTTTACACTGTTTAAATCGCAAACGTTATTTGAAATTGCATGCTGTTGCAGTCAGGGCTGTATTTAGGTCCAGTGCCCCCGAACGTGCGGAATGATGTCACATGCATGATGCACGTGATGTCACTTCTGCATAAATGCCACTTCTGGATTTGTGGAAAATGGGCCCTGTACCTCTTACCTACCACTGCTCCGCCGCCAGATTTAAGTGGTAAGTCTCCGATGGCAGCTTGGGAGTTTATTTTGAAAAAACTTTTCAATTATATAGGCACCCAAGGACCGCCTCCCCCCCAAAATGTTTGCAACCAGGGCCATATTTAAATATAGGCACCCGAAGGTGGTGTCATTAAAGTTTGCCGCAGTTAGTTGCTCCAAAACAATCCCATTAAATTGAAGGTACTTGTGTTACCTCCAAAGGTGTCAGTAGCTCCAGGGTTCAAAAGCAGACCATTCTCTTTATCCAGTGAAACTATGCCACTTTACATAAGAATTTATTTTTACAAAGAGACATTTTTCCAGGTTCAGGCAAACTGCCATTATGAAGATAGAGCAGCCATTTTTGCATGTCATTATCTACATCACGCCATGCTGATTTCCCACAAATGTCATTATTTCTTGGTGAAAATTCTCTAGAGAATGCAATTGTATGGGAAAACTTCATAAGTTTTAACAGATAATTTACAGTAGGAGAAAATTGGGCACATACTTATGATTTTTAGTAAATGAGACAAGGCCATCTGCACAGTTTAGTGTAGTAGCTAAAATGCATAGGCACAGATTTCCGATTAAAAAAGGCTCTGAGTCAAAGTTCCCGGCTTTGTAAGTGAATCTTTGTTTATCCACTACTAAAGTCTTAAGTGAGCTAATCTGAATGCTTCCTTGTGCACATCACATTCTAGGGAATAATTTGTGATTAACGTTAAGGGCAGAGACACACATGAAGATTCGAAGAGATTAGTTGCCCGGCGATAAATCGACTCTTCTTCGGGCGACTAATCTCCACGAAAAGCCTTCCAGCCGACTAGAATCGAGCACTCGGAGCGCTTTGTTTTCTGAAGTTGCCCAAAGTTGCCACACGAGGAAACTTCAGGCAAATTCAGGCGATTTAGATTCTAGCTGGCAGGAAGGCTTTTAGGGGGTATCAGTCGCCCAAAGAAGAGGTGATTTGTCGCCAGGGAACTAAATCTCCCGGAATCTTCGCGTGTGTCTCTGCCCTAAAACCAGGAAGTTTGCTTATCAGATTCCTCTTTGAATGGATGACTGACGTAAAATATATATGGCTTTCATGTCAAGCAAATAACAAACATATACTTGCCATACGAGTTTAGATTAAGTAACACAAATGAAAAGCGAATGCAACAAACAAAATCGGTTGCCAGAATTTAAGATTAAATTAAGTTCCACTTCCTGACCAAAATGTAGCATTTTAGTGCAGTGAAGAATAAAGAAAACATTGTCCAAAAAAAAATCACATTAGTTTTACTGTTTATGTAAATAACATTTATACTTTGTTTCATGTAAAAATAATTAGTGCCTAAAATTAAGGCCAGATCTTATTAATAATGTGAAACAACATTCTTTTTTAACTCGAGTAAAGTAAAGTGTTTACAACATACATATGTTGCCTAGGGCTAAAAGCTGTGTTTATTTATATTGGCAAAAATGTCTTACCCACACACAGACATGCTTAATTCAACTTCCTGTAGTCATTGAAGGCTTTATTTTCTAAACATGAAGCACAATATCGTTCAGTGAGTGGGTACTATGCTGAATTCATGTGTATGCCACATGAGCTGCTCTATTCTGTCTTGATTAACAACTAATAAAAGGTTGCCTGTTTCACACAAGTGTTTGCCATTGGGAATAAAACAGCATATTTTGTCCAATGTGTTTTACAAAAAAGCCACTAAGTTACAAGCTTTACAATTTGGGAATGTATTTTATGTTGAACAATTTTTTTTGCAAGACCATTCTAGATGTTTAGTTAGAGAAAAACTAAGGCCACACTAATAGATAAATGTCAGTTATATATAGAACATAATAACAGATGTCATTTACATTCAAAAGTGCAGTGGGAAACTTGTGCTTTTCCCCACAGTGAGTTGTGCCTAAAATCCCTTTCATTACTGGAGACAGAGGCTATGTTAAAAAAAAAACGAATTTTGTAGGCACTTATTAATTTTACTTGTGGCTAAAAAGTATTATTATTTATAAGAGCTCCCTATAGATCTGCTACGGTCCCTGTCCAAGTTTCATGTTTCCAGTGAAGCGCACACATGATTGATTCTATTTTGGCAAAGAGAACACAATAGTGGTTAAACACCTCAGTTGAACCTGCAATGTCCTAGAATTCTGGGGAAAACCTTGCATTGTGGAAAAAACATGGCAATTGCACTACACACACTGTATCAAGGGTGTGTCCTAATGTCTTTTGCCAATATGTACACACCCAAAAAAACTCAAACACCATAGACAGCATACTTAACCACAAAAGCTCAGGCCTAGGGTGGCATACCGCCCAGTTGCATTCTACTGAGCACTGGGGATTCAAAGCTCCATAGTGCTCCAGTGCTTGAGAGTGCAATTCTGAAAAATTGGTGCCTTCCCTGACCCAGATCCATCTGACCCCAAGTTTCCCTTCTCCCTGGTTAAAGTCAGCCCTAGCCTCAGGGATGCCCTGTAATAGTGTGAGCTGGATTGCAAGTCTTCCACAACTGCATCACTACCTGAAGCTTTGTAGAATTCATTGATAATAATTCATATTAAATACAAATAATTGGTAAATTACATCAATTTATTGCCTATAATTAATTTGCTAATACATTGATACATTTATCAAAATTATTGCTTGATATATCATAATAATGCATTTGACTAATTTATTGTTATAGCTATAAATTTGTATATAGCTATAAAATTGTGCAAGATTTATATAAAAGATCGAGTTTACCTTAATTGGCACCAAAAATTGGCGTCTCTTTAATAACATGAATCACTACTTGTTTTTTTGACCCCTAGACTGGACTTCAGATTTCTGCTTGTCTTCTGCCTACCCTGACCTTGTGCCTGTTCTTAAACTTTGTTTGCCTGTCATCTGTCCAGACCCTTACCTTCTTTACCTGTCTGCTCCATATAGATATTTTTGCTGAGGTCTGTGTTTTTTCAGTTTGTCCTCATAAAATCTCTTGTTAAACACTTAGTTTGTGTCTAGCCTCGGTGGGGTTCATTAATCAACACTGGGCAAATGTTCCCATGAGCAGTAACCCATGACAACCAATGAAATTGTTCCATTCATTCTTTTACCTACAGTTGGCTGAAAAAAGCCAGTCACTGACTGGTTGCTATGAGTTACTGACCATGGTCACATTTGCCCAGTTTTGATAAATGAGCCCCAGTATGTTTGCGAGTGGTTACACAGATTGTAGGCTCCTTACAAACAGTATAACCAGTCTTTCTGACACACATGAGCTAAAAGCTGGCTAGGATGTGTTTTTTGTGTAGTAACCCTCAGAGAACAGACTTTCTTATTCATTAAAGGGATACTGTCATGGGAAAAAAATTTTTTTCAAAATGAATCAGTTAATAGTGCTGCTCCAGCAGAATTCTGCACTTAAATCCATTTCTCAAAAGAGCAAACAGATTTTTTTTATATTCAATTTTGAAATCTGACATGGGGCTAGACATATTTTCATTTTCCCAGCTGCCCCAAGTCATGTGACTTGTGCTCTGATAAACTTCAATCACTCTTTACTGCTACACTGCAAGTTGGAGTGATATCATCCCCTCCCTTTCCCCCCCCCAGCAGCCAAACAAAAGAACAATGGGAAGGTAACCAGATAACAGCTCCCTAACACAAGACAATAGCTGCCTGGTAGATCTAAGAACAACACTCAATAGTAAAAACCCATGTCTCAATGAGACATTCAGTTGAGAAGGAAAAACAGCA
Source organism: Xenopus laevis (assembly GCF_017654675.1). Lineage (NCBI taxonomy): Eukaryota > Metazoa > Chordata > Amphibia > Anura > Pipidae > Xenopus > Xenopus laevis. Next base: position 144,447,117 of record NC_054371.1, on the reverse strand, counting down.
GACTGCCAGAAAGCATTTGTCTCCTAAAGTACAGGCACAAGTCACATGACCAGGGGCAACTGGGAAATTGACAAAATGTCTAGCCCCATGTCAGATTTCAAAATTGAATATAAAAAACCTGTTTGCTCTTTTGAGAAATGGATTTCAGTGCAGAATTCTGCTGGATCAGCACTACTAACTAATGCATTTTGAAAAAAAACATGTTTTCCCATGACAGTATCCCTTTAAATACATCCCACCACTGGGATAGTGGCCAGGTGCTATAAATTACTGCACTGCTGCAGTTTATTTTCTAGATTAGTGAAAAAGAGCCACAGTTGAAGTGATATATAACTCCATGATGTAGGACTAGACAACCTTTAGCACTCCAGAGCTAGAGCATCCTTTGAGGTGGTGAAGCGCTGTTGAGAACTATTTGCCAAAACATGGGCCAACATTTGCCTATCTTTGAAGTAGGTGTTCTAGACTCTATTCAGACAAAATAGTCACCTTGTTTTCAAGCACAAATTATCCATTAGTGTTGACTTAACATAAAGGACAATGTTTCATTAGTAGCCTTTGACTTGCTTCTCGGGCTACAAACAGGTCTGTGCAACTATTTATGCGCATGGTCATTTCTGTAGACAGCAGTTCTATCATCAGGCAAAATTAGGAGATCTAAATGAAACCAAAGACAAGACATCTGAAGAATATTACTGTATCATTGTTGTGGAAGATGGAAATTATTGCTAGTGCAAACACATCTATTTGGAGCTTGTATTTCCTCTAAGGAATCTTCATTGTTGTTATTAGTGGGTTTGGCACGCTTGCATTTCCTGTGGGTGCAAATGTAATAAACTGGTACTTATTCTTCAAAGGATAGGAATACTACACATGACTTTAACCAGTCAGTGTTCCCACAGAAATTCTAATTATATGTAATATAATTATATAATTATTCCCACATTAATTATGGTGTGCATATTACATTATACAATATTTATATTTGGTAGAATGGTCTCAATAGTATGCAGGCACTTCTTATGCTTAATATTTTTTATTCTTTAATAGTACTTGTATGGTATCCGTTACCCGGAAACCAGTTATCCAGAAAGATCTCCCTTTTATCCAAATAATCCAAGTTTTTAAAATGATTTCCCTTTTCTCTGAAAAAATAAAACAGTACCTTGTAGATGATCCAAACTAAGTAATAATTAATCTTTATTGAAATCAGAACCAGCCTATTGGGTTTATTGAATGTTTACATGGTTTTCTAGTAGACTTAAGGTATTAAGATCCAAATTAGAGAAAGATCCATTATCCAGAAAGTCTCAGGTCCTGAGCATTCTGGATACGAGATCCCATACATTTGGGACCTTCAAGGACAAGACAAAATTAATTTTCATGAAAAGATCACATTTTCATAAACGATTCCCAACACTTATAAACAGGCCTGGACTGGCAATCTGTGCATTCTGACAGTTTTACACTGTGGTTTGTGGTATTAGATTACGTTTAAAGGGATAATATACACTCATTTTCTTAATAAGGCTTGTGCTGAACATACTTATTGCCTATTGTTTTTAATTTAAATAACTTATTCACAAGGACCAAACATGGAGTAGCTCACTGGTAATTTAAAAACTTATTCACAAGTACCTTATTCAGCTTCAATTTCCCTGTTTGGCTCAAGAAATAATACAAACCATGAGCTTTTTATGATTGAAAGTATAGGCAAAAAGTCTGCCACAAGTCCTATTTATTGAACTCATTTTGAATGAGGGGGTAAACTGCCTTTTAATAAATTATATAACACTTTTTTACCAATGCATTGGAATAGTGCATTATGCTTAGCTGCATACAAAATACATAAACCCCTTTTTTGGTGTTACTTGCCTTTAAATAAGATTGTTTTTTACTTGGGAGATTGTTTGTACAGTATTACATAATGCTTAGCTTGCAATGATGTGATCTTTTCAATATAACAGCCATCTCTTCAGCCTACTGCCTTCAATTTGTATATGCAAAGGTCATTGAGAAGTTGCTGGTGTTATAATAGTTCCTTCCTCCAAACCCCTAAATAAGATGATGTTTGTGGTTTTGACCCCCAGTGTATAACTGAATGGGTATTGTGCTTTTACTATAAATGTTTATTTGCTAAACTTGTGGTCTGGATTTCTGTAATTCATATACAGTTATGGGAGCTGTTATCCAGCATGGGGTTTTCGATATACAACATCTTTCCGTAATTTTGGTCTCTATTAGGGATGCACCGAATCCAGGATTCGGTTTGGGATTCTGCCTTTTTCAGCAGGATTTGGATTGGGCCGAATCGTTCTGTCTGGCCATCCGAATCCTAATTTGCATATACAAATTAGAGTCTGGGAGGGAAATCGCGTGACTTTTTGTCACAAAACAAGGAAGTAAAAAATGTTTTCCCCTTCCCATCCCTAATTTGCATATGCAAATTAGAATTTGGGTTTGGTATTCGGCCAAATTCAAAATAGTGGATTCGGTGCATCCCTAGTCTCCATAGTAAATATGCTAATCATACAAATAATAATTTAAACATTAATTAAACCCTACAGGATTGTTTTGTCTCCAGTAAGGATCATTTATATCTTTATCAGGATCAAGTACAAGGTAATGTTTTGTCATTACAAAGAAAAATTAAATAACTTTTAAAAATATAGTTATTTGATTACAATTCAGTTTATGGCAGATGGTTTCCTGTAATTTGGAGCTTTCTGGATAACAGGTTTCCGTGTTTCCCCTACCTGTATCAGACTCTGTATTTGCTCATCCAGCAGCTTTCTTGCTCTTGGATTGTTTGATTGAGATTTCTGTAGAAATAACATTGCACAATTATGCACCATTTCATGTTAACATAATGTGACAGAGTTTCACAGATAATTCATTTTGGGCTGATCAATATCAACATGATTATGCAAACAATAATTAACCTGTGCTACTATTATATCTTGCCAAAAGAACTGCAGGGTGATTATTAGCATGAAATTACAGGCCAGAAATGAATGTGCTACTTATAATTTCATGTATCACAAAGCTTAACAACCTGTCCATTAAGAAATATAATCTTTAATTCATTTGCATTTCCTTTCAGCTGGTCATTGAGCAATCATCTTGTATGCAAACAAATTTAATGTATCACTTAATTCCTCATCCAAGCACTTAAATATATACATCTGAAAGTACACAGCCAAATCTTGGTCAGATTTAGAAATACGTTTTTTTAATGTATCCATTCTTTTCTGTTTCTAAAAAACTGCAACTGGGAGAGAGAAGGGTTAACTGTTATAGTAATAAGATGCTCTGTACTTGCTCAGTATCATTTAAGGCCTCTAGCACATGTGGCATTTAGTCCACTATGTCCTCAGGAGGAGGAAAGTGGCGAACAGACAAGCAAGGACAAGCTCTCTTTTAATTTCTATGCAATTTTGGGAACATATCTATGAATGAATGAAAGTCCATAGTTCACTCTTTGATAGACACTCTTTTTTAAAAGTTCCACATTAATCAATAGTAAGCGGTGGAATTTTACTCTCCTCCCCTTTCTCACCATTTTCCCATTTTAGCCCACGGTGGAACAGTTCTATCTTTGTTCATTCCCTGGTTTGCATTCAATGTAAACATACCAGTTATCTTTTGAGAAATGGAGTTGGAGGAGAGAAAATATAGGAAGGTGATAAGAGAATGGAAGCAGGGGGGATATCTAACGATACACATATTTTGGTGTCAGGGATATGTGTACTAATTAAAAAACGATTCTTTAAAAATTGTTTCTCGATTACTTAATTCCCCATTAAATGTGGGTGAGTACCTCAACAAACAGAAATGTGGAACAGACCCAAATTTGTGGTTATTCCTTGATGAAACTCTGTACACCTGATACATGTCTCACCTGCTTTTACTGGGTTCCATCTGTGAACTATTACTCAAATAACAAGTAAGGGAATCCCACAGACTTGTGACTGACTTAGGGCTCTTACTGACGAGCGGTTGAAGCTTCGCTCCCCTGCGTTCCATTTATCTGCGTTCAGCCACAGGGGAGCGCAGGAATAGACGCATTACGTTTTTTCCAATGGGGCTGTACTCACACAGGCGCGTGTAGGCGCCGAACGCAGGTTGAGACGCAACATGCTGCATTTTTCCTGTGTTCGGCGCCTATACGCGCCTGTGTGAGTACAGCGCATTGGAAAAAGTGTAATGCGTCTATTCCTGCGCTCCCTTTCAGCTGAAGGCAGAAAAAACGGAACGCAGGGGAGCGCAGCTTCAACCGCTCGTCAGTAAGAGCCCTAAGGGGTAGGGCTTGGGAGTCTGGTGACCCTATTTACCATTATGCATTTGTTTTAACTTTACCCACTCACATATAGTAGGTAGAGCAGTCTTAACAGTTTGAACCATGGTTAAATGATCTTTATGCATTTAAATGTGAGATTTTTTACATGGGTTTACCTAATGCAAAGTCAAAGTATTTTACATTTCTCTGTACAAGCTATTAGAAGCCTTTGTCATATGTGCCCACAAGTGATGTCAGAACTCACCCTCTTTATGGTAGACGGGTATTTTTCTCCGCTGGTGTACATACTTAAGCCAGTGGAGAAAAGCTAATCCATTGTCTTTCATACCCTCCTTGTGTGTGTGTTGACAGGCACAAATTTTTCAGCAAAATATATAATTAGTGGGCAAATTTGCTTCACGGGAAAATTTGCGAATTTCGCGTGAATTTCGCGAAACGGCGCCAGTGTTTCGTTTTTGATGCCGGCGTCCGTTTTTTACGCCGGTGTCCATTATTTTTGACGCCGGCAAATTTTTGCCAGCAAATTCTCGCGGCCGTTTCGCAAATTTATTCGCCGGCGCGGAATCGCACAAATTTGCCTCAAATTCACGCCTGGCGAATAAATTCGCCCATCACTATATATAATGCCTGATATACCTTCATTTAGATACCTTCATTTATCTTCACTGGAATCTTTCAATGAACACTCATTTTTCACCATGTCATCATCAAGGTGTTAGCTACCAAAACTATAGCCCAAATTATAGGTTATAAGCAGCTACTGTCACTGGGAGGGACATCACTTAGTTTCAGGTAATTATACATCTTCACAAGAAATGGAAGAGGAGAGGTGCTAATTAGAGCATATAACATTAAACGATGCTATGATGTTGCGCCCTTCATCTTTTAAAAGATGTACTTTTAAAATAATGTCAATAAACCGGTACTTAATGTAAATCTCTATCAAGACTTTTTTTTCATTTTAAAGTCACGGCTCTGTATTAGCTTTTAACACTAGTGTGCTAGTTGTATAGTTGTAGTGTGGCCAATAGAGAAAAGGCATTGGTTTGAACTGCTGTCGTAGAGACAGTTGGGCTAGTGCCAATATTACTGTTTACTCTACCTATCTATGTGTGATTTAATATACTAAAAGTGTGATATCAACAGAAACATCTTTATCACCTATTAAGTAGTAAGAGTATAAGTATAAGAGTTTTGCTTATCTGCCAGCCAGGAAGTCTTTTATCTTTGCAGCACAGGAGAGAGAGAGAGAGAGAGAGAGAGAGAGAGAGAGAGAGAGAGAGAGAGAGAGAGAGAGAGAGAGAGAGAGAGAGAGAGAGAGAATAGGGTAAAGCCACACTGGGCATTTTGGGGAGATTTGGTCGCCTGGCGAGTAATCGCCTCGTCTTTGCGGCGACCAATCTCAGCCCAGTGTGGCCTTACCCTTATTGTCATTTCATCCATATACATTTGTACAGTACACAGTGAAACAAATCAATGTAGATGTACCGGACAGCAGACAAAAAGTGCAAGTGCAAAAATATGCAACTCCTGCAAGACAGGACAGAATAGTGCAGGGACAGGACAAGACAGTGCACACTCAGCAGATGTAATATGTTAAGTAAATAATGCTAAACGTCAGACATGATGGGTGTATCATTGTGATATGATAGTAGTAAGAACATGATAAAGTGCAGATGTGCTCATAGAGAACAATTGTATCTAGTGGCTATTTATTTATACAATGGCGTTCAGTGGCTGGTATATAAAGCAAACAATAGGAGCCAATCCGCCTATGGTGTAGCAGAAATTATTATCAGTATTTTGAGCATAATCCAAGTTGGTGTGAAAACATAGTTTTGCCTCTGTGGTTAAGAAATATATTATGACTATTATATTTGATTAGCGCAAGAGTTTTAGCTCCTAATCACTTAATATTTCCTTACTTTAAAGGAGAAGGCTAGAATTAAGTAAGCTTTATCAGAAAAGTCTATATAAATATACCAGTAAACCCTCAAAGTAATGCTGCTCTGAGTCCTCTGTCAAAATAAACACCTAATTCTTTCCTTCTATTGTGTATACATGGGCTTCTGTATCCGACTTCGTGTTTTCAGAATAAACCTCCAGGGCTAGGGCTTAAACATGCTCAGTTTGCTCCTGTCTCCTCTCTTCCTCCCTTTCCCCCCTTCCTCCTCCCATCCCTTCTGTAATCTGAGCCTAGAGCTATGAGAGAGCAAGGAGAGACTCAGGCAGAAAGTGATGTCGCACCAAGCTAATATGGCAGCTGTTATCCAAAACAAGCACAGAGAGCTTCTAGAGCTGTTTACTCGGTATGGTAAAGAATACTACAGAATAAATATAGCATTCTAGCTTGCACTGTTTTGGCTTATCTATTAGCAATAAACTGCTTTGGTAGCTTTCCTTCTCCTTTAAGCACTTAATAATTAAGATTATATTGCAGACTAGGCATATAGTAGATCTAAATGATCAAAACACCTAAGGCAGTGTTGTACTGGGGTGTGTGGGGTTTTAACCTCAGGGCCCCCCACCTGCCACAGGCATACCAACCATCAGGAGCCCCCCACCCATCCCATGCCCCCCTCCAATGAAATCAGCCTGCTTTAACCTACAACACACGCCTGCCTACAGTGTTTTGCTTTGCCTTGCCATGATCAGGAGTGGGGGCCCAGAGTATCCTGGGTCGTCAGGGCCCCCTAAGGGCCAGGGTCTATTGGGTTTTTTCCTGGTGTCCCACAGGTCCAACTTGACGCTGACCTAAGGTGTCTTTTACCATGCACAAGCCAAAAAATGCCACAATTGGAACTTTGCACACTGCATTATGACTTACTAGTATTGCTGCAGTATTGCTACCTGTATTGTCACAGGTATCAGTATGTTAATCTGCCCTGTATTAGTCAGGGATAGGGCGTCACTCTGGCACCCTAACACTTGCACCCGCCGTGGAAAAGTAAATGACCCCACCAAAATCATACCAGATTTGCACACAATTATACAGATTTGATAAGTGGAATGTATATGGCCAATATAATTAATTTTCATTCACTAGAATGTGTCACCAAATACCACAGATCTCTTTTTAGCAAAATATGACAGTGACCCCTTTTCTGACCCTGACTTTGCAAACAAGAATCCATGATGACCTAGTTGCTAAGCTCTGCATCATCATACTGTCATGTACTTCATCAGGACTTATTTTTATTTATTAAATGAAACCTTTAATACAATAACTATGTAACTATGAATAAAATACGAGTCAACCAAACTCTGTTAGGGCTCTTACACACACGTTTTTACTCCTACATTCTATTGCAGTGGATCTATCATGTGTTCCACCGCAAGGTAGCATATGAGTTAACGCAGCCCAGTCAGTTTACCACAGGGAAGTACCAGACACAGGTGTAACTCTTTTTTTGCATTATTCTCTAATTTATCTGTGGTTGCTTTAAAATCTTAGGCCTGTGGCCCACTCGTGATTGTCATTGGCATAGATGACTCATAGAAAAATGCATTGATCCAAACATCTATATCTGCTGACACCTGCTTCCTGCTTACTTGATTGGGAAACCTGATGTGTACCAGCTGGCAAGGAAATGAATATAATTATCTGTCCATCAACATTTTGGCAGAACCATTTTAAACTAGAAGGCTACATAATCACCATACGATATGCACAGTATGCATATAAAAGAGTTGCTTCTGTATGAGAAATAATGGCACAGAAGCTAGGGCATCATGGGTACTACCAATGCATCACAAAAACAACTTGTGTCTTCAAAGAAGGACTAAACCCTAAAAGTGAATATGGCTAAAAATGCCATATTTTATATACTGATTCAGCATCTCTGTAGTAGTAGTTAGCCGTCAGCAGGGCCTCTGCACCAATGTTGAAAAACTTGCTTCAGGTGGCAGCGCTAAGAGCTTACAGCTGGCCATAGACGTACAGATTTACCTTCATATCGGATGAATGATCATTCGGTGCCATCTCCCGACCTGCCACTAACCATTCAGATCAAGTAAAATAGTAAAAGAACAGATAATAGCGATCTCACGAAAAAAGTCGGGACACTTCACACACGGCCCGAAAATCATACAAAACGGAGGTTAGTACGATCAAATCTTTGCGTCTATGGCCAGCTTAATTTCCGGTTGCCCTGTGCTGTGATAGAAGCCCAATGCATAAAGTACAAGATTTCTGCCCTATTTCTTTAGTTACGCTTTAGTTCTCTGTTAAGTAAGATACCTATGTGCTAGTGATTGAATGCTTGTACAGGCTTTTCTCCACAAGGAAAGAGAACAGAAGCACTAAAGGCTACTTTAGCTCAGATTACTGCAATTTATCCTGTAATTGTAATGGCTGCAGCCTTCTACACCTTAGGGCTTATTAACGACTGCAAACGGGGTGGGCAATTTTTCCCCTAGTTGCATGTAAAAACACTTTCATTAAAGGTACTTGCATCAAAATTGGCACTTCTTTATAGTTGTGCTTTGTACTACTTAGTCCGTCCTGCCTTCAATTCCAAATCAGGTGCTGCTGCACCTATTGATCCAGGGAAACCCTGGAGTTACCACCACCTCCTGACCAGGCAGTAGCTCTAGGGTTCCCACAGTGCCCTGCATTAACCACCACAGCGCAGTTGCATCAAAATAATATAATTGCACGCCAACCACCAGAAATGATACCAGACAGACCTTGAAAATATTGGGTGCACTGCACCCGATTTGCAATGAAGCACACGTGCAGTTGTATTAATTTTGTCAAATCAGATGTATCAGATTCAATGCCCCTTTGCACCTGCAGTGATGCTGGAATTCTGAGTGGATCCACTTTTTTCAGCCTGTGTCTAAAACGCAGGCTGAGAAAAACAAAAGAAAAGAAAAACAGAGAAAACAGATGATCTGCCATATGTGCTCTATCCCATGTGATAGCAGAGGATCAGGTTAATGACTTATCTTATCCATAAAACCCTAGGTTCCAAGCATTCCAGATAAAAGATTCCATACCTTAGTATATCCAGAGAATAAAGGTTCTGCATTAATAGAAGCACAAAACTCAGATCAACAGTATTTTATAAAAACCAGATCTCATGTGTTACAAAAAACAAACTTCATTTTTTAAATTTATAAATACACACTTGTGAAAGGGGAGAGAGAAATAATGGGACATTAGTATCACTATGCTCATTGGCTAAGAAAACTTTAACAGTGCAGCCTGCTGATCTCACCAAGGGTACGATTGCTTGGGGCAGGCTGTTTACATTAATCAACATTTCTCTAATGCTTGTCAAAGTTTCAAATCTCTTTTCACAAATAGCAGTGACAATTTGCCATTTCTTCTGAAAAACCACCATATATATAGGGGCAGAAGCAGAATGGACCTGTATCCCCCTGGGCCTTTTTTGTCATTGTGATGCAAAGGAAATTCTTCAAGTGCGCACTCTGCACAGACACTATTAATCTGAAGAATGGTGGGAAATAGAGGTCATATAACTTACGGCTGATTTGCTGCATTTGTGCTTCATGAGCTATGGGTTTTATGGGAAACCTTTTCAGGACAGATGTTGCTTAAATCTTAAATGTGACTTTCAATGAAATTGGACAATTTCACATATACATTCTGACTTCCTTTTATCAACATTTAGTATTTCCTATAAATAAATAAATAAATAAATACAGGAATAAATTATCTAAAATATTACTATGAGTCAAGGGGGTATTTACTAAAACTTAAGTTTTTATTATTTTTATTAAAACAAAGTAAACCTAACTGCCATCCACAAATTGAACTCATTTATCAATAATTCTTTTTGAAAAGGTTGGTGCGAAAAAACTTAGCAAATGTAGAACTTTTGAAACGTCTTCAATTTGAATGATATGCTCTGAAAACTTGACTTTGTTGAATTTTTGCTGAAAAAACTTTCTTTATTGGAATATAGGACAAAGACCAGCCCAGATCACAATGTCAAGACACATTTTCAGGGACATCTGCCATTGACTTCTACATGACCTCGACAGGTTTGAGATGGAGTATTTCCAGATTCGGATTTTTAGCAGCTTTGGGGTATAATAAATCTTCTAGTTTTTTTCCCTTAAAAAATTCAACCAGAAAAACATAAGGTTTAATAAATGTACTCCTTGGTGTCTCAGTGGTATGCATTGCTGATATGTACAGTGCTGGGATTTTTATGTTCTTCCAATTCTTGTACAGGTATGTTATCTGCTATCCAGTAAAATCCCATTATTCAGAAAGCTCCAAATTATGGAAAGGCAGTCTCCCATGTGCTAAATTTTTTCCAAATAATTAAAACCTTTTTTTTAATTATTATTATTTATACTTTTTCTCTGTAATAATAAAACAGCACCTTGTACTTGATCCAATCTAAAATGTAATGAATCCTTATTGGAAACAAAACCAGTCTATTGGATCTATTTAATGTTTTCATGATTTTCTAGCAGACTTAAGATATGAAGATCCAAATTACGGAAAGATCCCTTATCCAGAAAACCTCAGGTACCAAGCATGCTGGATAACCCCACTGTTTTAAGTAGTATCATTGATTTCAAGGATCATTTACCTAATAAATGTAATTCTGAACCCAATCAACTTTTTTTTTTACCCACAATGCAGATTTTTTTCACAGAATTTCATTGTCATTGCCATCGCCAGAGGTAGTAGACACAATTCTGGCCAGTGAATCATAATTGACACTGTTGCACTCACACTTTGAAGCAAAACAGATATGAAAACTTTTAGTCCAGTAAACGTTATTTCTGGGTATTTGGCATGAAAGTAATGTGGGTGCCTGATTCTTTTGTCGCATCTATGCTGCACCTACAGGCCACTTGAGGAACCCTGGAGCCTTGAGCATCAATAGGCGCAGTAGCACCAAAGAGCCTGTGTGCCAAGCTAATGCTGTGTGTGAAAATACATTTTTCCTCTTTTAATTTGCAGTGTTACTTATTAGAGTTCCTGAGATCCTGATCAGAACTGTGGGATATCATGGTATAGATGCCATATATTTGATTAATGTTACACTAGTCTTTAGGTCTCCAACATGAGGTGCAGATCTTGACTATCCATAGACTTTCTCAGGTTAAACATGCATTTATTTCTGTGATTATTTGAAAGCTGTAACCCCTTCACTGCTTAAACGTATTGTTATGTGCACTGATCACTCCCAGATCTACAGGGGTTAGGAAATGTGACCCTTTTGTTTGAAAGCCCAATAAGTCATAGTTAATCAGTAGCTTTGTGTGACAGCCACCACAGAAAGACAGCGAGAAGAAAAGAAATGCCTTCAAAAGGATTGTTTCACTTCAGATAATGGAGCATTGTTCCTAGAGTAAGGCTGATTTCATTGATAGTTATTTAAAGGAAGGGAAAACTACAACATGAATTCACAAACTCAACTACAGGTCATGGGGCTACAACCTTTAACCTAAGGCCCAAATACAATAAATAATTCCATTCCATCCCAACCGCACAGAATGAAAGACTTGTTTAAAAGAATGATACATGAAGCATTCTTTGCAAATAAACAGCCACAATCATTGAGATGTAAATTACAAGGAAAAATATGTCTGCTTTTACTTTCCATTTGTTTTCTCTTTAATAGACCTGGAAATATCATGAAATGGGTTTTTGTGTGTGTGTGAACACAGCATTCTTTCTCTGTAGAACTGCATACTGGAGGTAAATCTCCTTGGACAACAGCATCACCCATAGGGGTGATGTTTTTTTCATGTTTTCTATGCAGAATGGTCGAACCTAAGACTAAAACTGGTATGTCTCCTCTCTATTAATATAATGGACAGTAAAATCAACATAAGAATAAACTTTTTCAGCTAGGTGGCAACCCTACATCCAGTTATTAAAAAAAGAGGACGCAAATTGGGTCATTTACAAATGAACCTGCAAGTGCTCATGATCTAAAATGGACACAATGGGCAGTGTATATTGATGCAATTCATTAAGGGACTTGCATCCAGACACACTCTTGCACCACATGGTTGTCAATGTGTCCATCCTGTCTCTTCTGATGAAAGATGCACAAACTCAATAGAGGCATTAAATTTGCTCCCATTGAGTCATATGCAAATAATGTTTTGAATGTGACACATCCCCCACTCTGCAGCTTGCACGCACATTTGATGTCAAAATGCAAGTGCAATTGTGTCCAATTTGATGCATCAGTTGATATTGTGGTGGTTGCAAGTTGGTAGGTGGCTGTAATTAAGGGGGGGAATGCTACTTAATGCTTATAAAACACAGTGATTTGCATCTGAAATTGCACTTGCATTCATAATTAACACAAATACTGTAGCTTCTGTAATTTAAAAACCTTTATTATTTTGTGAAAGAAGTTTATGCAATTCGAGTAAACATTTAACTGTTTTTACATTTGGAGAACTACCCCAATAACATACATTTTATCCCACTCTATGTTTAGTAATGAGTTACGCTGCCTTAGACTCACAGATACCCTTATATAAAATTAAGGTTTGTACAATTTTCGGACTGTGTGTTTCGACATTTTTCATACCATGGCAGTCTTTCAGTTGACTGGAATGGTTTAAAGATTTATATTGGCTACCGATAAGATCTCTGCATGTATTGCTATATAATACACAAAAGCCATGAATATCTTTTAAATTATATCCTTATAAACAGTGAGTTCTGATGTCATCAGTTATAAACAGTGAGTTCTGATGTCATTTCTATCACATGACTCACTGAAACTTGTGTATTATAATAAATAAAGTACCCCCAGTTGCAAAATATAAGGATATTAGAAGTTACCTCGGTGTTCCATGACCTGTATAAAAGCACTCAGCCTTCGGCCTCGTGTTTTTATATGGTCATGAAACTCCTTGGTAACTTATAATATCCTTATATTTTACAAGAGGGGGTACTTTATTCACTATATAAATAAATGTTAATAATAATAATAATAATAATATTGCCTATCTGACATTATCAGTGGGTGACTACTTTGTGACTATTTGTTGGAAATAACTTTTCTACCATGTCAATTAATGGCCAGAACATTGTCTGATTTCTTCTTTTTCTTACTTCTTTTAATCTGAATGGTTAATGGTAGATCATTAAACTGAAACAAACAAGTGTTTGCTGCACAAAGAGTAAAATCTGCACATCTATGGCCAGCTTTATAGTTAGGTTTCTAAATGCTGCACATATGGTGGGGAGTGCACAGACTTGCTGAAGAGTCTGACCAAAATAAATTCTGACTTTCTAAAAGAGTCACCCTTAGTGCTATACAGTATATCTATATATATCTATATCTATATATATATATATATATATATATATATATATACAGTATATATATATATATATATATATATATATATATATAGATATATATATATATATATATATATAGTGAATAAAGTACCGCTTCTTCTAAAATAAAAGGATATTATAAGTGACCGAGGAGTTTCAAAACCATATAAAAAAACTAGGCCAAAGGCCAGGGCCCGCACCCCCCTCAGGGCCCCCCGGCAGCTCACGCGCCACTGACCAATGCGGCCAAATGCGGCCGTACGGAGGGGGCGAGGCCCGGCTGCGCGTCACGCACCAGGGCCCGCCCCCCTCTAGTGACGCTACTGGCCAAGTGTTTTAATACAGGTCATGGAACTCCAAGGTAACTTCTAATATCCTCATATTTTGCAAACGGGGGTACTTTATTTATTATAATACACAAGTTTCAGTGAGTCCTGTGACAGAAATGACATCAGAACTCACCGTTTATAACTGATGACATCAGTACTTACCATTTATATAGTGAATAAAGTACCCCCTCTTGTAAAATATAAGGATATTATAAATTACCGAGGAGTTTCATGGCCATATAAAAACACGATGCCGAAGGCCGAGTGTTTTTATACAGGTCATGGAACTCCGAGGTAACTTCTAATATCCTTATATTTTGCAACTGGGGGTACTTTATTTATTATAATCAGAACTCACCGTTTATAACTGATGACATCAGAACTCACTGTTTATAAGGATATAATTTACAAGATATTCATGGCTTTTGTGTATTATAGGAATATAACTTACAAGATATTCATGGCTTTTGTGTATATATACAGTATATCTAAACATATTTTTACCTGGAAGCATGATCTTCAACCAAGTTTTCATACAACATGGAAACATATTTATCCTCTTTTAGCTGCGTACTTTAGACTTTCTTTAACATGTCTTAATGCCACTTTCCCAATAGCACAAAAAAGGAGTAATTAATGGCAGATTGCTTAACTCAGAAACTCATTGATGATGTAATCGCAACCAGAATTAATTACAAACACAGTCTTGTAACCAATGTTAACCAGTCTTCAGTTACTGGCCATAGTTCAGCTAGACCAGGGCTGTCCAACTGTGGCCCGCAACCCCTTGTGTGGCCCCTCCAGGAAAGTCTGCCTGCTGTGTCTGCTTACCATGTGAAAGCTTTAAAGGAATTGTTCAGTGTAAAAATAAAAACTGGGTAAATAGATAGGCTGTGCAAAATAAATAATGTTTCTAATATAGTTAGTTAGCCAAAAATGTAATGTATAAAGGCTGGAGTGACTGGATGTCTAATATAATAGCCAGATGTCTAATATAATAGCTCTCTTGGTTTACACTGACTGGTTACCCTTGTTACCAGGCAGTAGCCAATCAGAGACTTGAGGGGGGGGCATGGGTTATATCTGTTGCTTTTGAATCTGAGCTTAATGCTGAGAATAAATTGCAAACTCACTGAACAGATATGTACCATGCGGGCCCCCTTCAAGTCGCTGACTAGTTCAGAGTTATAGAGCTGAAAAGCAGGAAGTAGTGTTCTGGCTATTATATTAGACATCCAGTCACTCCAGCCTTTATACATTACATATTTGCCTAACTAACTATATTAGAAATATTTTTTATCAATACAGAGATTAACTGGGTCCTGCATTGTTTAAACCTCAAAGTCAGACTGCAATCCCATGTATTGTTCCCACATGTAACCGACCAGTTCACACCTGTGACCTCTATTGTTCACATCCTAAAGCCCTGCACTGTTCACACCGGAGACCCAGACACTTTATACAAAATGCTAATGGGGCACCAGCACTCTGTCACTGTATATAGTACATCTTATAATGGTCCTGATGGGTTTCCCTGTCTCCTGCTCTGTTCTGCCTTCCCTATGCTCCCAGTATGTGTAATACTCTGCCTGCCCTATGCTTCCTGTGTGTGCCATATTCTGCCTGCTCTATGCTCCCTGTATCTGCCTTACTTTGCCTGCCATATGCTCCCTGTGTGTGCCATACTCATCCCATATTCATTCTGGGAATTTGTTAGCATTTGAAAATTATTGTTAGGGGCCCCTAAGGTGTATAATTATGTGCTGGGGTGCTGTTATCCACAGAGGAGGAGGAGGCATAAGTATGTAAGGGTATGTTTTAATATGCTTAACTTTTTTCACATATGAGTGATATTCCTGCAGTGAGCACCAACCATTTGGTTTTTTTGTACGCTATTAATGTGGATATGGGGTAACATGGGTATGGTTTAAAGTTGGTGTGGTCGAAAAACAGGGAGTGTATAACACTGGCTTCCATTATTGGCCCTCCACCGTGTCGACCAGAAAAATTCCGGCCCTCAATACCACAGAAGTTGGACAGCACTGAGCTAGACTAATGAAAGCAAAAATTTGATTCGTTATTTTTGGTTAAAGAGCAAGGGCAACATGTGCTAGGCTCATAAAAGCTATTGGTTTAAGGTTAATTTTACTTAAAGTGATCAGATATTTTATTTCCATCAGTATATAAGACCACTCCATTTATTAGCATATAAATAATATACTCCATAATATACCCCATGCCATGATCAATTGTAGCATAATAGAAATGTATTTTCCAAAGAGACCAGCAACACCGGGACTTTCATATAAAAATGAAGACATTTGCCATGAGAAAGGTCCCGGGGTGGACCAAAACGTCACGTTGGCTGTTTATATGCTCACATAAATATATTCTTTTCCACGAAAGTCCCGCTGTTGCTGGTCTTTTTGGAAAATATGTGAAACTTTACCTCACATTTAATATAATAAAAAAGTAATTAATATCCATGAAGAAAAATGGAAACACTCATGGGGAAAGTAAGCAAACATTTATTGCAGGTCAACATTTCTATCAAAATATATACATTTCTTTTATACTATTCTAGTAGACTTCTAGCATGTCTCTGTGTTACATCTGTTGCCTTTGAACCACAGCACAACCACAGAGGACATGATTTCATGAACTAAGTTATGCCTTAAGGTACATCATTAATCTAACTCATCCACAGATAAACAGATGACACCTTAGTGCCTCTACCTGCAGGAGCTGTTACTGTCCATAGAATTCAGCCTCCAGGTATATACAATAAAAAAAGTTAAGCAGTTTGAAATGGGAATTTGGTTTTAATCACCCCTAACCATATTTTATAGATCAACAACATATTTTGTTCATTAACATGAAATCTAAAAACTACGAACTATAGCGTTCATTTACTATTAGAAAGTGGTGTGAAAAGTGTAAAGATCAGGCCCAATCAGGCCTGGATCTGTGAATTCTGGGCAGCTGTCAATATTTAGTGGGCTATGGGGGGCTGTTTGGGCCTCTATAGGTCCCACCAGAGAAATGAATATTGTAAGGCTACGCAAACATAAGTGGCGTAAGTCCTAAACAGTATTGGTGTTGTGGTAACAATAGGAAAGGGTTAACAGACATTTTCAGAGGCTGGGTCCCTGTAGAATCTCTGC
This sequence comes from Xenopus laevis, assembly GCF_017654675.1. Taxonomy (NCBI): domain Eukaryota; kingdom Metazoa; phylum Chordata; class Amphibia; order Anura; family Pipidae; genus Xenopus; species Xenopus laevis. The sequence continues at coordinate 144,430,023 of NC_054371.1, read as the reverse complement.
TCACTTTTTAGATTCTAATGTGTTCTGCTGGGTCAGCCTGCACCAGGGCATCTGTAAATTCCTTGGATGACTTCTACGAAAAACACTGCTTATAACACAGAGCTCACACATATTGGCCAAAAAACATTACTTCTACATTGAAAGTTAAATACAGAAATCAGATTGAGCTTTTGTGTGTCAAACATCATAGTAGAGATAAACAAACTGACTAGGCACTGAATCCGATGCAAATTATGTAATACTTTGACCCCCCCCCACCAAAATATATGCATCTGTTATTGCCTTATTGTTTAGGAGAATCAGTCACAGACCTGTGCATATCACATTTGGAATATACCTCCACTAATACACCAACTCACTACTTAGGGACTGTGAAGTGTTCTTTTCTGCTCATTATTTACCTTGCAAGATGTAAACATGGAGTAGATTCAGTCTGCGATATTTAGCTCAAGAAGCATCAAAAAATTGTTTGCAGAGGGTTCTGGACACAAATGAAGAAGGAAGATACTGCTTGTGGTGGGGGCTGAAATCTTCCTTTTGGTGGGAAGTGCAAGAATTGTACTGCAACCAAGGACAATACGAGCAAGAAATATTTTGCAATTGCTGGCACAGTGTATAAGTGGGGATCTACTGCTATAACCTACAATGTATATTTATATTGCCCAGCTTCCAAGATATACTTGAAACTGCATGCAAAAAGCTTCCCAATTGCAAAGACCCAGCATAGCAGAAGATAGCTGGGGTAAGGATTTTGCTGTACACTTCCTACACAGAATAGCATACCTCCAAATATAAAAATATATAATTTCATGCATGATGTATACTACATATGACCAATCGCCAATGGTGACAGGCCCCTGGACATTTGAGCAAATTGACTAATATGCAGAGATTTAACTTGGCAGGAGGTTGACTTAGAAGTAAAAGTGGGGAAATGAGGATCACACATTTCTGGGTCCCCAATAACAAATGCATTTTGTCTACTTGTTTGACCCCAAAGACACCTAATTGATATTTGTGGGGACACCACAAAAACACAATCCATTGTACAATTGAAACTAGGTGCTGCACAATGTATTTTTCTAAGCATATACAACAGAGCACCCAATATGGTTTCCAATCTAGCACTAGAGAAGTCTATTATTGGTTGACACATGTTAATTTAATATCTAAGTAAAATACATGTTTTTATTTAGCCAGGAGTCTATTTTAATTTTCTCCCTGTTGTCTGGTATGGTGTTGGTGAAATAATTTGTGATCAGCGATCCCATTTGCCACGAATTTCTGTAGTGGCAAAGTTATGTTTAGAGTTTGTTAAGAGAGTACATTTATAAAGATGTTTGAAAAAGATTAGTAGTAATATGTTTAGAGTTTGTTAAGACAGTACATTTCTAAAGATGTTTGAAAAAGATTAGTAGTAATTCTGCTTATGATATAGTACTTAATTTTGTTTGCACATGCATGATCACAGCTACTTGTAATGAGTGTACACATAGGCTGTGTCTATATTGGGGCAATTGCCCTTTTATGTTTTTAATGGTATGCCTAATTACCTCTTCTAAGATATCTGGGGATGTTCTCGAAGACCAGCATTGTATTACTTTTTCCCTGGCAATTTCCTATTGTGACCTGTCCTGCTTCAGATTATGTTGCTTGCTGCCAGCCTCAGCTTCTGTCTGATGTCCCTTTTAAAAACACCTTGGCTTCCTGCCTGCCTTAGGCAACCAACCCACACTCCAACACCTCATCCTGGTTTGATGCACAAGTCTTTACAACATTTCTTCCTAATACAGCCTCTGATAAAATTTGCATAATACACATAATACAAGCCATTCTTGATCCCGAAGTTTGCTTGAATATTGGGAAGAAGAATAAAAAGACAGAAAGAAAGCACAGAATTAAAGAAAAAAATAAAATATCAGAAATGAGGGTCCTCAGCAGTCAATATGGATTACATGTTTAGATTTTCCTTAGTACAAGTATGGGACCTGTTATCCAGTTATCCTGAGGTTTTACGGATATAAAATCTTTCTGTAATTTGGATCACCTTACCTATAGTCTACTATAAAAATAATGGAAATATTAATAAACCCAATTGGATCAATTATACATTAGTTAGAATCAAGTACATGGTACAGTTTTATTATTACAGAGAAAAAAGGAAATCTGGGAGTCTATGGGAGATGGCCTTTCCGTAATTTGAAGCTTTCTGGATAATGGGTTTTCACATAACAGATCCCATACCTGTAGAAGACCTTCAGTTACCTCTTCCAATTTGCCCCTGCCCTTACATTAAAAGGACATATAAATGCCTGCCATTGGTATTCTTTTTCTTTCATATTTGCTTATCTATGATGCTGCTTTTAAACCTAAAATACATAATGGTCTACAGCTGCCAAGGTTAGAAATGCAAGGCAGATTCACACATAGGCTAGAGCGTCATGATGCAGATTCTCTACTGTTTGTCTTGTAGGCATTCAAACCACTGCCTGATTCCTAAGGTCAATGGGACCCTAACAACCACAAAACTGTATGAGGTTTTCTGCATGACAAATGTAATAACAAAAATTTTACAATTGGTCAATGTTAATAACAATAGAGTGAATTGTGGATATTTTTACACATTTCATTTTCCTTTGTTGGCCATTATCAGCAAAGAAAAAAGTGAAAAATAAGAGAAAAAGAATTCACAAACATTTGCTCCTTTTATGTTTTTTTTACAAGTGCTGTTTATTACATGGACTTAAATTTATCAATTAAAAGGTTTGAAATGTAATAATAAAGACTGATTCTATGTGGTCTGTCTGCTTTGGATTATTAGATCTTGTGATAATGTTACAATGTTCTTTATATATAGGGGTATATGTATATAAAAGAATATAATTAGAATATCTATGCATAAACTTCAACTCTGATAGTATATTTTGCCCCTATTGTCTAATGTCACCTTGTATGGAAATCGGTGTCTTTTAGGAATCCCTCAAAAGCAGTAAAAACATAATGTAGTAACAGGTGGTCTTTATTATGCAGGTCAACAACACTGTCAAAGTGACTTTTGAAAGGTGACACTCCACCTAGAAGGTTATCAGGATGGAGCCATGAAGTCTAAAACAAACTGTGAATAACAAAGTAAATGGACTATATCTCTGACACCCTTTTTCATCATTTTAAAGTTGTAAATGTAAACAGTTCAGTTCCCTAGTTGTTTGGCTGATCTCTCTCCAAACCTCAGTCTCTATTCTAAACTGATAAAGTAATTAAATGCTTAATTTCAGTTATGTATATTACCAATAGGATAGAAATGTTTGAGGTGAGACCAGGAAAGTTGTCAGTGTTTTGTAGCTGCAAATTCTTATGCAATGATTTGTCAGTGTTTGCTCTAGAAAGCATGCAGTCAGGTGGAAATAAGCCCAGATTTCAGTTAAGAACAAACATGAATAGAGAAAAACAAATAGTGTTTAGCCATGTTTCAGTTAAATAATCAGAGATGGATCTGCTATTTTGAAATGAAACCAGTTTGTCCACAATCTAGAGAAGTCTTCTTATGCTTATCTGATTGACCAAAGGCAGTTCCATAATTACTATGTGACGAATACAGCACAAGAAAAAAAAAACACCCTTCGCTTTGATAATTGACATACAGTTTGATCAACAGCTTATCATATTCTAAAGCTCTACATCACGGTGCAGTAGAGGTTTTATTGATTTAAATTAAAAAATAAACATTGGCATCAAATATCATTTATAAGGTTGTGTATGCCTGGTCTGTATGTGTGTATCTGTTGGCACATGTGTATGTCTGTGTCTATGTAAGTATGTGTGTGGTCTAATTCCTTTGCACTTCAGTAATTTTGGATAGTTGCTATAACCCCTGTAGGCAAAGGCAGATTAGGAACAAGGGGCTGCTTTTTTCCCAGGCTTAGCAGGGAAAACGACTTATCAAATGCCGCAAGATTTTACATTTCTTTGGCCACCGAACAAAATGTTCTGAGTATGGAGAGCTTCCAGAATTCCTAGTTAGCGACTCATTGCAAATATTTCTTTGCATTAGTTAATGATCCAGCTACACTTGTAAGCAAACAGTACCAGCATATCTAATCAATGCAGAAAAACTAACACAATGCTTATTAAACATCTGGATGTCATTTTCTGGTTAGATTGAAGTGAAAACACATGCAAATTCTTTTGAAGTTAGATTCAACAAAGACATTGTTGATAAAGAGGTCTACTGACCAGCCAGTGTGTCATTTCCATGCAGTCAAGCCATTTCTTTTCAGATTTTCCCAAGTTAATTTGGTTGGTTTCCTGCAAACTCTAATTTTGCCATTCCGTGAGAAACCACAAAAGATGTTTTTGGACTGATTTTATTTGAGGGTTTTAGTGCTAAACAATCTGCTACTGATTCTTCCCCAACCCCAATCCAAGCTTTTGATTTTTTTCTTGTCTTCAGAAGTATAGAAAATGTTTGAGCTAGATTGACAATTTTGTATTTTTAATTAAATATATGGAATATAAAGACAGGTGATAGATGATAGACAGATAGATTCCACTTTCTTCTGCCTCCTTTCCCATTTGGTGCAGGGGAGTCAGCAGGCTGACCTGATAGAGAACTGAAATAGACAATATTGTGTGCTTCAACCACTTTATTTAACCTTGTAGGTTGGGTACAAAGCAGTCTGGAAACCCTTGCCAGGGGTTTGCATAGACATACAGAAAAAAATACTGCTGCAGCACCTCTTTGTTGCAAAAAGTGAAAAATTGAATTTATTAGGTCAAACAACCAGGCAACATTTCGGGCTTACTTGAGGCTTGAGAAAGGGCAGAAGAGGTGCTGCAGTGGTATTTTTTTCCTGATAGAGAACTGAAGCCTGTCTTTGCTTGTGTGACAAGTAATGTATTGTATCTACCACACTCCTGCAATTCATTCAGATGCAATGGTGGTGCTGGTCCTCCGTTGACCCAGCTAGGTCCCTTAGCAACTGCGATTTTTGTACACGGATCCGCACTCACTCAATTCTCTGCAGTTTGGGATGATCCCCTTTTTTATTATAATATCACCAACAGTATCAACGTATGGGTGGGGTTTTCTCCTCCCTTTATCCTTTACAAATTCCTTTTATGCAAGTCATGAGATTATTAGGTGAACTCTTTGCCTATAGAACACCAGGCAATTTAAACTGTCATGCTCTTTGAACTTTCACCATGAACAGCAGTGGCCATAACTCTATCCTTTATCTCTAATTATTGCCGACGCAATCCTTCCTGAGCACTCCCCTCCTGTCACCACAGTGTCTGCCATGGTACAGACCATTACCATTATTTTGACTGGGAGGCAATGACATGTAGTGAAGGTTACTTTGACTACTGTAGTGCTCTCAACTACTATTTCAGAGAGTAAAACACCATGTGGGCCATAGGCCTTACACCAGAAGTATTCAGTCAACTCAGCATCCCTCTATTTGTAGTTGAACAACAACTCAATCAGATAGTAAAAGATGATTGTATTTCAGCAGCAATTAGAGGAATGTAGACTGGAATTGCCTGTCTGATTTCCTTATAAATTTTAGTTTGGAAACATTATTCCTTATTACAACTTAACTGTTGCAACAGTAACTTGTCCTGCTGCAGCTTGTTCTTATAAATTTTTATCATAAATCAATGATGTCACAACTTGAACCTATTATTGTACTGCTGAATAAAAATTTATATTTATGTATTACACAGAAAGTTAGTCATATGCATATAAAGCTTTTAGCATAATACTGTGTGAAATAGTGTGGCGCATATTGGAATTCCTTGATTCATCTGTTTTCATCCCCAAAATAAATACTTCACTGCACTGAAGGTTTCTCTAAACAATCATAAGTGTACGGCACTACACAAACTCTTCATTTATCACTTGTGAAATGTTTATAGAAATGTCCTCTGAGTGTTTGAGTTTATAGCTTTCATGCAGAGGAAATCTCAATGATTTGCTTATTGCCGTCCATTTGCCACAGAAATAGAAACATATACACAGTCTTATTTTTGATTTCCCTGACAGCTTTGAAAAGCATGTGGGTGAGGAAATGACAATGGCGTTGCTATAACCTGCTATTATCCAATTACAATTGGGTAACCAAAGACAGGGAGCTGAGCCTTTATTTAAGTATTTTTGGCTGGTTTTAACCACATATGATCACACAGCACAGGCCTGATGTGGTATAGGGAGGAATCTGACATATATTCATTTAAATGTTCCAGAGAAAAAGGTTGTCCAAAACACTGATAGAAAGGAAATAGAAAATATATCACATTTAACATTTATGACTATAAAACAGGCTGGTGGTATACAATATAAACCAATACATTTATATAATAAATGCCTTTGAGATGTGCAATTAGTGTTAACCTCACTTTACAGCCTGCTCTTGAAAAACATTGAGCTGAAAATAAGCACAGGCATGGTAACCGACCACAAAGCACGAGGTATAGAATAGTTTCACTATTCTTCCTTCTTGAAGGCAATAAAACTAGAGTATTGTGCTTTAGGTAGTACATACAGAGGAGTTTGAACTCAGTAGTAATTAACCTTAATGGTGATGTTGCCATTTTAATGTTGTTTGTTGCATTGGAATCAGTTAGAATGTACAGTAGTTTGATTGTTGTCATTTTAGCACGTTGATTAATTCTTTGAAAGTTGGTTATATTTGCATTTTTAATGGCTTTTATACCTTACCCTTCAGGTAAAAGGAACTTCTTCCTACCTATACAGATGCAGGATGATTGGATACCATAACAACAGTATAATCTGCCAACTTCACAGTTTAAAACCTCAATCCAGTCCTGAAGAAGAGGGATCTATAAGTAAGGTTCATGAACAAGGATTGATGCACTGATGTGTAAAAGGGGGGCATGGGAGGGGACAGGGTCAACAAACGGCAGTGGGCCTAGGGGCGCCCACTTTGTAAATCCGGCACTGCCCTCTTTACCTTCTTTTAGCCAGAGAAATGAAAAGACAGAAGTTGAATTACAAAACAAAATTTGGGGGCAAATAATTTACTTCTATGTGGACAACTGCATCAAGCCAAATGTTGTCTGTATAGTTTACTATAAGGTTACTATACTTGATGGAAAGTTAAAACAAGCGGAGTTCATGACCGAGTGTTTCTGTTGACACCCAAATGAAGAATGGCATGAGATAACTATATAAATAGGAGATAGGTATTAACTTTTTTCTTAGGCAACTCAAGAAGGAAATGCCAGTTGCTCTTAGTTCTGATTAGGTAATATCAGGAATATCAGGAAACAGTGTTTCAAAGTATTCAAAAAATCATGTAAAGAATTGAAATAATGCAACAAGCTAGCAAGATAACAAAAGGCAGCTACCTCATACAATAAACACTGGAATCATTTTGTGCATGTCCTGAAACAAGAATAAGGGCAATTACAGACTATGTGATTTATAGCCTGTATGGAAATTAGTGCTACTTGTAGGCAGCAAATCTTCTGAAAATACCTGTCCCTTAATTACATGTGAATCATCACATATAAAACATGATACATGCAGCAGTCTGGCATTATTGCAGAAGCCATCAATACTGTGATAACACTGTATTGTCGTATGTAAAGTATTTTATGTGAAGGGATCCCAATTAAATGTATTTTCAACATACATTTGTTGCCTGTGGGTATGGTTGCCACCCAGCTGCTATTTTGTTGGCCTAGCTGGTAAAACATCTGCCAATGCTGGGGCCGGTATTACACTTAACGGAAATGTAGTTGCTTGTAAATTTATAATGCCCTTAAATTTAGGACCTGACCTGCCCACAAGAGCCCCCAATCCTGCCAGTAATACCCTTGCTATTCCCTAATAGCTAGGCCTTTGCAGCTCCCTCCAGACCATATACCTCATTATTTATGAAGTCCTTTAACTGTGTCTGAGCTAAAACACCCAGTGTCCATTAAACAGCTAAAAGCAACATGTCTAGGGTTCTAGGCCTCTTATGTTCCCCCCAAAATCAATAATGCATTCAGTCGGGGCTGGAAGTTTGTAGTTCAACAATTTAAAAATCACAGGTAACAAAGCTGTGCCCAAGGCAACTGCCTAGCCAGCTGATCAGCAGAGACCAGCTCTAGAATCATTCCAAGACTATTCTGTCATGTTAATTGCAGTATTTTTATTTTTTTACATAGACAAGATCACAAGGCTCCTAAATGCCAGGTAAGCATTATGCTTTTAAGGAGCTCTAATTTTACATTTTGCTCGGGTACTTTGGTAAGGAGCTACATCAACAAACCTGTTTAGCAGATTGACTTCAAGGTATTAATGTAATAAATAGTCTATTTCACTGCAATTTCCAAATTGCCCAAAGCAACTCTAGTAAAGAATAAACCTGTATATTCACATAATTCTTGTTATCTGTACCTTTTTTTTCATCTTTGTCCCATCTATCAGTTTCACATACTGTGCAATAAATAAAGCTACTATGCATTTTATTTCAGCAAGCTCACACTGTGCAGCAAAGGCAAATAAGTGTTCTCAAAATAAAAAAAAATCTGAAAGTGAGGCCAGCAATATCATTAACACCCTGTGCAAGATCAAAGAGGACAATTGTAGTCACTGAGATATGAAATCCAGACTTCTTGGGGGAGATTGAAAAGATAATCAGTGAATCCTCAATAGATTACTGTTTGATTCATTTACAAAGTGAAAACTAATTGACAGTCAGACTAAATAAATACAGTGGTGTGTTGTTGCCCCAAACTGTGTGTCTTGCAAAAGTCCAGCTGTTAACAAAGATAACAAGATAAATGATATTACCTTTTGCCCTTTGTTGAGGCCTGCTATTGCAAGGAAAGAATTATCCTGTTTGGTTAAAGGGAAAGTACTCACGCTAAAGCAATACCTATTAAAAATCATTTTCTCAACCAGCGAATTTCTGCTGGCAGGAAAACTCCCCATATAGTGCTTGATATTAAAGGGGTGATTTAAATTTAAGATTTTAATATGTGTATAGAATATAATATGATATTCCAAGACAATTTGCAATTGGTTTTCATTTTTTATTTGTGTTTTTTTGTTATTTAACTTTTTATTCAGCAGTTCTCCAGTTTAAAAATTTACCAAGCAAATTTACCCTAGCAAACATGCACTGATTTGAATAAGAGACTGGAATATAAATGAATAACAATACATTTGTAGCTTTCCAGAGCATTTGTTTTTTTATGGGGTCAGTGATCCCCATTTGTATGCTGGAAAGAGTCAGATATGAAAGCAAATAATTCAAAAACGATAATAAATAAATAATGAAGGCCAACTGAAAAATTGTAGAATAAGCCATTCTATAACATAGAAAAACTTAACTTAAAGGTTAACCACCCCATTAATATTAACCATCAGGCACTGTCTGTGAACACTGGTCAGATTTTGGTTTGAAAATGCACACAATCATTTTTTGGCCAAAATCCACCATGTTTATGCTGTGTCATCACAGGTGATTGTGGCCTAAATATTCCTATTTAAACAGAGAATAATATATATTCCTATTGTAAAATATAAGGCTATCGAAAGTCACAGAAGTGTCCCATGACCATATAAAAGCACAAGGTAAAGTACTGTTATATAAGTCATGGGAATCTGAGGTTATGTCTAGTATCCTCATAATTTACAACTGGGGGGTACATTATTTTTTAAAAACACAGTTTGAGTGAGTTGAGACACACATCGCATCGCTGTGCAATACTGTTTGTGTGTAAACATTGGCAACATGCAACCAATAGGGCTTTGCTTGATGTCACAGTGGTTTTTGATTTAAACATTTCTTTTCATATATTAAAAAGCTAGGTTGATTCTGACCTGTGAGGAGTTTGTAAGTTGTCCCTGAATTTGTGGTACTTCTTTCCTCTGGTTGTTCTGGTTTAATCTCACTGCCCAAAGATGTATGTGTAAGTGAGAGTGACATTAGATTGGAAGCTCCATTGTGGCAGAGACTCCAGTTATTGGTTAAGCATTCTTCCTAAAGTCATGTGATTACGTGACGTCACCAATGGGTAGATAAAGCATGCAGCAATATAATGTTTCTACATTGTTGTTATAATATTTCCATACAAATGACTTTTAGACAAGATAAGAGCATTGAACACTTCATCAGGTGTTCTGATACAAACAACCACAGTCATCTATTTTACAGGCAATGCCAATAAAAGACGTTCTGTGGTTAGTGCAGAAATATTGAGACATTGTTTTTGACACATTTTCTGCTTCCTTTTACTACTCTGTTTCCTTCTACTACCTACCTACAAGAGTTGTTGTGCCAGATATAAAGTGCTGTGCCAGATATAAAGGGCAATAAAGGTGGTTTTATTACAAGTTGGGAATGCTGCAAATTACTATTAGATTTCGTCTAACAGGATGTGAAGGTGAACACATCACTTGGCATGCACCTCTCAAAAGTAAGCTCCTATCACTTAAGTGCTGGATGATTGTTTGTATGTTTTGATGTTTGCATTATCTCTTCCAGTGGTCTAACTAGGTATTACTGGGCCCCACAACAAACTATTTTTCAGGCCCCCTAAATGTTTAGCGTTTGACCTATTTTTTACCAATATTTATTGAAATTGTATTTGAATTAGGGCCTCGTTTGGCTCCTATACCTCCTGGGCCCCCCTGCAGCCGCATGGTCTGCTTCTTGAGTAGTTACATTCTCTTCAGTGGGGCACAGGTAGACTGGTTGGATATTGCTTTGATCCACTCATTCATTGATTGGGCTGAAAAGTGTCTCAATAGAAACAGAGATCATGTGCTTCAATTCCAGGTCATCATGTCCCCCTACACTTATCAACAGCAGACCACAGTTTAATATGCAGACAAATGAACTTTTAGAAGATTGTGGGACAGTGAGTCTTACACTGGCCACAGACGCAAATATCCGATCGTATCCCAAATCAACATCCGATCGGACTTCCCCATGCCACTAACCATTCCGATCAAATAAAGTACAAAAGAACAGATCAGTCGATGTTTTGCCCCTGACAGCAATCGTACGAAAGTTATGTCCGACCAAAGCTACTAACAGTCTCCCTCTGAAAATCATAAGATCGGCAATACATGCAGAGATATTATCAGCAGCCGACAGAAATCTTTTAACCTGTCCGATCGACCAATCTCCGCCGGACGAAAAATGTCGGGACTCTCCACACACGATGTGATTCGTACGATCAGATCTTTGCATCTATGGCCAGCTTAAGCCTCTTAAGGGTGTCAGTATATATAGCAATTGTCAGGCAATACGACTTGAAATTGGCCAAGTTGTTCAGGATAATTTTGAAAGTTTTATCTCCATAATAGCTGGAGTGACACCGGTTATCACATAAGATACTAATATTCATAATTCTACAATCACTGCTTAAGATAAGACTTAGACTAATGCCATACAGGTCCTAAATCTCAGCCTGCATTTTTCAACAGGTGGAGTTTCAACCCCGTGTGGCATTAGTCTTAAGATAAATGAATTGCTTTTGCAAGATTTGTACATGCGGTGAATAAATAAAAATTGCTAAAAATGTTAAGCAGCCCCCCTTCGGCTTCCACAACTACAGGTGATGAGAGACAACTGTGAGTGAACAATAAAATAATTATAATCATTGCTGGGCAAACACTATGCATTATATGTATTCTAGGTATATATATATATATAGGTATTCTATTACATACCTATCTGCCGATGCATAAGGCTTTACCATAAATCACCCCTGAAAGACACTACTCACAATCCAGCTCAAATAGGGTTGCCACCTTTCTCGAAAAAAATACTGGCCTTTCTATATAATTATCTTTTTTCCCTAGTAATAACATTGGGATCAGCCATCATTTTTACCCGCAGGCCGGTAAAATACCGGGCAGGTGACAACCCTAAGATCAAATGGCCCTGTATATCTTTTATGTTAAATATGCGTTAATAATAACAAAATGTTAAACCAGCTGAAGTTCTCAAAGTGAGTTGCACCTTGTAGACTCCTCAACTGTGAATTAAACATCAAAAATAGACCATCAGCTCTCTATCTCCAATTCACTTTGACCAGCATGGCGAATCCCAAAACCCACTCCCCTTTTACTCTATTTTCATTCTCCTGTCATTACAATGCAGCTCAGGGGAGTAACCGGATTCTTTATTTATTTTTTTAAATATAATAACATTAGTATATAAATATATTTACACAGTTCGTTGCCTGTTTATACGTTTATGTAAAATGATACCATTTCTAGATTGCCTAAAATGAAACAGATGTTTGAAGTGATACATATTGTCAAGGCCCATGCCACATTCATAACGCAGAGCAGTATTTATTTATCTTTATAACATTGACCATGTTGTCTTACTCACTTGACACCTGGAAATGTTTTAGTCTGTATTTATATGTACTAGAGATTCCCCTAAAGGGATAATAAAAGCAGAATGAGGAAATGTGCTGTTTGGTACAAGGCTGGTGTTCATGGTTAAAAATTCCTCTAAGATAAACATAATGCAAATCTTTAACTTACTTAAAACACTGGACGGCTCTGGAGTGGAAAGGCTCTTTGTAGTGTGTTATTTACATGGTCCTTTAGCATAACCCAGAATCATGGAAATGTCACATGCTGTTGTGATAATAGGAAAGTAGATTAGGAGTAAACCTATTAGTACACAGAAAGAGTTGGCTTTATACACAGCAAATAATGGTGATAACAGAGGAGCCCTATTTTGTTGCTCTGTTTTATATCTGTGGTGCTTTGCTTCATGTGTGTAGTCATTAATATAGGTTGTGAAACCAAAAAAGCAGACAGCAGGCTTTTAAGTCAGCAAGGGCATTACAAATTATATCCCATTTTTTTAATGGAGGGGTATTACTGTTCATGTGAAATACATTTCAGTTAGCCTTTATGTTTTTAGTGTTATTTTTTTTTCTCAACTTGAATTAATAAGCTTGATTTCAAGCAAGCAACAAGCACTTCATTTCAATATACCAAACATTTAGGCCTGTAATTGATGATAAAGTCACTGCTTTGCTACAGACTAGCAAAATGGAAATAGCTAAAGGCATTACATTTATCATAAATAAGAGTCATTTGTTGAAATATCATCCTGGTGGGTAATTTAAAATCTTAAGAGATCCGTGTCACATGACACCATTCACAAGAGCTTGTTGTAAGAATAACAATACATTGTAGGTTTCATTTGAAGCAATACATCACCATCTGGCCTGGTGTCAGCAGAAAAAAGTGGGTGTGGCCTAGTATTCTGGTTACTCAAGAAAGGCAAATAAAGCATGAAGTTTTCAATTGTGTTCAAGAGCAGAATTATATTATAGTAACAAAGTCAAACAAAGAATACTCTAGGGCCCATGAAGACTGATCAAAGCTAATTGATGATTGGTTGCTACTGAGAACTGCACACGTGCAGTTTAGTACCCTATATAAACAAATAACCTCTGGATTCAGCCGCATAGTGACAGAATTGGGAAATGTTAACCATGGCTTTAAACCCCCAAACACCTTGTGACACTAAGCAAAGATTCTCCATCCTTAAGACATGGAGTGAAGATTCTCCACATGCTTATTGGTAAGTGTTTCCCCTTCTTCAGGACTACAATTGATTGCTTTTGACCTAATGGTACATTGCCCTTACATAGAAAGATAGCGCATGCCAACTGGGCAGCTTATTAGTTGACAGCTTGATTGACCATGTATGGGCCTTCAGTTATGTTTGGTCTGTAAATAGCTCACTGGGGCTCAGTCACATTTTAGGGTGGGTAGAAAATCCTGTTGGGAGAAGACTGCATCAAGCTGCAGATATGGTCCATGGATAAGACGACTGCATGGGCCACCAGAGTGATCCATCATTAGCTTGAGAAATGACAAGATGAATTCGATAAGCAAAACCACTTCCATGACCAAACGGTGCAAAGATCTGCTTGACTGGAGGCAAAACCAATCAAGCAGATCTAGCTGAAAGAGGCAAGCTTTGGTCACGCATGATTAGATCAGACCTGATTTCAAGTATCTGAGATCTGTCTAAAGCTGAACCTTTGGCTTCAGATCTGGCAGATCAGAGCAGATCAGATCAGGGCAGAATCTGGCCTACTTTCAGTATACAATATCTAATCTGTAGAGGCAAGGGTCACCTTAACAAATGGAAACAAAGTCTGAAGTGTGATCAAACTTTAAAAATGTTTATCATCAAACCAGCTTAGTCATGTGAAACATAAAAGTAAGGTGACAAGTCGCGGTTCTGGGTTTGAGGAATGGGTTAAACTCACTGGAGTCATTTATAAAGTTCGTACAGCGCATATTTATTCGCAAATGGTTGTATCGCCCATGTTTTTTCCGGTTCTTTCCGTTTTTTGTGAATTCACATTGAGAATACATTTTGGCAAATGGCTTGCAAATGAGATGGGTGTTTGTGCGATTTCGGCCACTGTGCGAGTTTGTTGTGTTTAAAAAAAGCGTTGACGGTAACTTAAATTCACAATTTGCGAAAGTGTTTTTGCGCATATTTTCTCTGACACCAAAAATTGTGCGATTTTTGACATATTTAAAAAGCTCTTATAGACATTCGCATTGTGAAAAAAAAATTGCAATTCTGTTTGCACACAGCATTATAAATATAACCATGCGCAGAGCAAATATATTCACTTTGCGAACCAATCTGCCCCGCACAAAGTTTATAAACGAGCCCCACTGCGTCTCATTTACTTCCAGCGGACAAATTTGCCCTGGCGCAATAACCCATGGCAAGGAAACAGATTTTTTTGCTTTCATTATTCTTCCTGCAGCTGGCTGAGTCTAACTAATGACCGGTTGCTATGGGTTACTGCCCAGGTGCAAATGTGCCAAGTGTTAGTAAATAGCCCCCAGTGGAACTATAGGCCACTGAAAAACAGAATGCTAAATACAGTAAGCAATAAAGAAAGGTTCCCGGACACAAAATGAGGCAACAGTGCTAGGCTAGCACAGCAGCATTACAGCCGAATAACTAGAGATGTCCAGAGCAGGTAATATATACACACTGAGCCCAATACTTTATGTGCTTGCCACCCATATGGCCGCATCCCAAGACTAGTACATATTTAATTGCTTTCGTGAGGCACGAAGAACATTACGAAACCAGCTCGCAGCCATCTCCCATCCCATCTAAATGGAAGCACGTAGCATGCCTTACCACAGAAATCCTCCCATAGATTTTAGCATTATAAACACACACACGCTGCATGACGCTCCATAACCCACGTTACTTTGATTGACAGCCGAACAGCTCCTTCTCATCCTGCCGCCCCGCCCACTTTTGCTGCCATTCACTCCCTCCTTCCATTAACCTGATTGGTCCAACGCAACTCCCTGAAGTCCGGGTGGAAGGTTTCCGCAGGAACGACAAGGGGAAAGTTTCTATTGGTTCGGACGCTAAAGCAACGTCAGGACACCACGTTGGACCGCGCAGAGGCGATTGGCTTCGGCGCGGAGAGCCTTCTCCATGTGTGGGAGGGGCAGAGCCCGGGTTAGTTGGAGGAGTGTGAAACCGCGTGTTAATGTAACCAGTTGTGGAGAGGCGAGGCCGGCCTGAGACATTGTGTCCCGTGAGCTGACATCGAACGGCCCTAGCAAGTTTCCGCTCGGCCTTCAGGATATAGCCCGCTACTGCACTTTTCTCCATCCCGGGCACTTTCCGTCAGGGGTTTGTAGTGCGGATCACTTTGGGGATAATTTGTGGCTTGTCACTGGAGGAACTAACAAGCGCACGGAACTAACAAGCGCACGGAACTAAGAGGCTGTTATTGCGCGGGGCTGTACTAAGGATTTCCCCCATCTGGATATTTATTGGTTTCCGTCGGTGGCCACATCCTGCCCCCAACCAGCACTGAGAGCCGAGGCTTTTGTTCCCATCACCTTCGTGCCGTGATGCCCTCGGGTTGCTGCTGCTGAGCCCTGCGGGAGACGCACTTGCGCTGCGGGGGATTATACCTCATGGTCACTGGCTGCCACTGCTGCTTTTATTCTCCTTACTTTGGCAACAGCAGGGGGTGGGGATCCCTCTCTCTATGCTGCCCTAAGTTGACTGGGAAAGTTTGCTGGGTGGAAGCCGGAGAAGGAAGCGCTGAGTGTTCTCCCCGGGGGTGCTGGCGAGGAGCTTCTTCACACAAAGGACGGGAGAATAAAGGAGGCGGCAGGATGCTGCTCTAGTTACCCCCGGCTTCCTTGTCTTCCCTCATTCAGCGGGACACACCGACACTAACCATCCGCCGGGCAGGGAGTGCGAGCGGGCGAGAATTGAGTTTCCAAGGAACAAGGTGGCGGCTGGGAGAGCCATGTTTCCACAAAGCAGGCACCCGGTGAGTTCTGCGACTCTACTGCTCTTTGTGTCCCCTTGTGTCTCATAGAGGGGCCTACCCGTCTCTTCTGTTGCACTGCAACTCCCTGCACCCTCCCCGAGACTTGACCACATGTAGTTCAATAATTGGAGGAGCAAGTTACTGGCAGCTCCATGGAGCAGCCATTTCTTATCATTTCTTTTCTACCCCCCCATTGGTGTTTGATGTGTAGGTTAAATGGATGTACATACGGTGAGTAGGCCGTGTCCCCACGTGGGGGAGATCTCCGCCCCATGTCAGTGTGCTGCCCCCTACACACTGCGGTGGGAAAGGGAACCATTGTCTCGGCTCACTTTAAACGGAATCCTTGTGGTTGGAGAAAAGAAACTCGGAAGCCCATTAGCTGTGCCATTAATGGTATAAGCTCTGGTTTGTTCCAGTAAAGCGAGTGTTTAGTGTAATGTTTATACCCAATTTTCTCTTCTCTAAAATGACTCCTCTTACGCTATGACCTTTTTTTTCCATTTCTAAATCGAAGCTGTGAGTGGGCCAGGTGTGCATGTATATTCTTCTAGTCCATCTTGCTGCTATTTCCAGTGGTGGGATTGGCTGTGAAAGATCAAAGTGCACCACTCTGCCTGCTCTGAGGTCTATTACTAATCTATCATTGCAGCAAGGCCTTTTGGTTGCAGTATTTCCCCTGTGTACAAGGTCTCCCGCTTGATTTCCCACATTGTTCAGATTTTAGTAGTATGTTGGAGCTTTATCCACTAAGCATGATTTGATTTGCCTGCTTTGCAGAGAACCCAGCAGAGGTGTTATGTTTTTACTTGGCCTTTGTTTGGGTAGCCCCCTCTTTTCCAATTAGATTTATGAGCTGGAAATGGCAGGACACAATTGTCTAATGAAGGAAGTCCCAGTGTCACACTGTGATACCTGGGGCCCACCCAAAAACCTTAGACCTGGGGCCCACCCAAAAATATTAGACCAGGGACTCACTCTCTGTACTTTTATTCTTCTCTTTTCTTTGCACACTACAATCTCTATTATTTCATTTAGCCTCTTTATTCTCATAGAAATAGGGAATGGCCATGAAATAGGCCAAATATTTAGCAGCATGAGGGCCCACCGGAACTTTTCCTGCTATCCCAGTGGGCCAGTCCGACACTGGGTAGTCCTTGCTGTACAACCCTAGCTTTGGCACACTAGTTTTCCTATCAGAAAGCTCAATTATCACTGTACACAATTACTATTTGTTGCTTAGAGAACATTCCATCCTCGGACTTGCCTAATAGCTGTTATGTCACTTAAGGCCTCATTAAGATGACAAGGCCTCTGTATTTGTTGCTTTAGATTCCATGTGGCAGTTACGGGTCACTGGTTTACTTTAAGCTTTATTTGCAGATGTCGGATGTATTACACTGTATGGATATAATGTTGTGTTTATTCTGATGCTCACCAGGGTTTTTTGTCTCATTATGCACTTACAGGTGAGTTTTGCTTTATGTGTGGGTGCTTTGCTTGTTTTTGTTGGATAACCTCAATACTCAGACTTTATCAATATTGGTACAGTGTTTAAAACAATACTAGTCACGCCTCTTCCTTGTTTGTCCCTGTAGAGAACAATCCTGGATGTATAAATTGTTAGTTTATTCACACTGGCAATGGGTGAGTTAATCAACATTCTTGCTTTGCTTGGCAAGTCAAATGGAAACAGTTCTTGGTGGCTTCTATGAACCAGTTGTGGGAATAGAATGGGGTGGGTGTGTGTATTATGTCTGCTTTTCCTCGAGTATCAGTGAAGTGGAAGCTGTATTGAAGTTCTTGTTTTAATAATTAATTTTGTTCCTGTCTTTTGGTCCTCCAGACGCCGCATCAGTCTGCAGGCCAGCCATTTAAATTCACTATCCCTGAGTCCTTGGACCGAATCAAAGAAGAATTCCAGTTTCTTCAAGCTCAGTATCACAGGTGCGTGCTTAGAAAGGAAATTATTTTTTTTTGATCTTCGAAGTATATATTAACTATAATGTTGGGGTTGAGTTATTCAGAACCTCATTTGTTTGGAAGTCCATGTTTTAAGGGAAAGGGAACACTTCGCAATTCTGAAAATATTGAACATCTGTTTACACGGCGGCATAAATAGCCATGTTTTGTTAGGACATTTTATAGATGATAGCAACAAGTGGAACCTAAATTTTCTATTTTCAAACACCACTTTCAAATCCATATAAACAGTAGTTTAATTTGAATAGAACAAATGGGCACGATAATCTTCTTCTTATGTTTAAAATCAGGCCTAAGCCCATAGTAAAGTAAAAAGCTATGTTATTATTGTGGATCATCTGAAATCACCTAGTTTTAAATTGCACTGTGGGGGTAAATGGCCTATTAGCAAAAGCCTCTGTCCATTAGGGGGATGCTGTTTCCAGTCACAGATTACACTGTTTACCCTTTTTTTTTTTCCCCAAGCCATTGTTTCTTCCATTTTTTTTGTCTCCTACTTCTGTATGTATTCAACCTGCCTGAGAACGGTCAATATTTGCTGTTCATTTTGTAACAAAATCTTGAGTTGAGAACACCAGATGCGTTAAAGCTGTTTGCCCACAGCAGCCTGCTTTACATTAATAAGCTATTGTTTAAATAGTAGATGAGGTTCTGTTTGTGATAGTGCCTGACACAGATGCAAAGTAAAACAAAGGATTTTATGCTAGAAAGCTCTTCTGTTTTAATTTCCTGGAAAAAAAAATCTAGATGTTTAAATTGTAACATTTAAAAGGCACAACACCCTAACTTAAACACAGAAATCCTAACTAAAGGCTGTCAAGGGATTATAGGAGTTCTAATTAACACCCTAAATGCAATATGATAGACACTTTGCTCAATGGTTGCTATTGGTTTCTTGATTAGAAACCACACATTTGTTTCAAATCAAGATTATCTGTAAAGTTTGGGCGAGCTGAAAAGAAATATAAGTTACAGGATAAAACTAACCAACTGTACTCTTATAGCCAGTTTGCCTTTTGGTTTGGACCAAACTTATGCCGCTGCAGAGATGTCGCATATTGTGGTGTGTTGGATTCTGCGTTCATCATTTTAATGTTTCACCCCTTGTGGATGGGATTATGATGAGATGTGTTTTATTGAACAGTTTCCATTCATGTATAACAGACTGCAGTGCAGGATATGAACTGTGCCTTTAACCATAGCTCTAGTTCTCCACCTTCTAACAAGGGCCTCCCCCTTCTGTCTACACCACATGTCAACACTGAGATTGTGTGCTTATGCTGTCTTTCTGGTTTGGTCTCTTGTGTACCTTATCAGTGGTAATGGACATAAGAGACCTCATCTAAGAGCCCTTGTTTGCTTCGTCTACAAAGTAGTCCTGGATTGCAGTTCTGACATTCAGCTACATTCAGCTAAAGCTTTCTTTTCCCTCTCGGTTGTGTATTTAAGCATTATAGCCTAAACAATCAGATGTGCAAATCTTAAGGCAATCTTTTAAATCTTTTTTATTTTTTTTTTATTTCAGCCTTAAATTGGAATGTGAAAAATTGGCAGGCGAAAAGACAGAAATGCAGAGGCATTATGTCATGGTATGTAACAACTGACAAAGTAAATTTCTATTGTTTTTACTTTTCTTTTGTAGCATTAGTTGTAAGATCTGATCTAATCCTGTTTATTAATTAATATATTCACCTGTCTTTCAGTATTATGAGATGTCATATGGACTTAACATTGAAATGCACAAGCAGGTAAGTTAACAGTCGATCATTTGAATGATGGGCGAAATATAGTTTGGCTTTATTCCCCCATCAGTGTCGTTGCTTAATGTATTTTCCAGTGACTGCTCTGGTTGCTAAAGTTAGTGAGTCTGATGACTTGGTAAATGTTGTTCAAGTGCACAATAAAAAGTGTACACAGATTAGATTCGCTGAATAGAGCAAGCATTTACTGTTTGTTCTGATTCTGATGAATGTGGGAAAACACATC
Source organism: Xenopus laevis (assembly GCF_017654675.1). Lineage (NCBI taxonomy): Eukaryota > Metazoa > Chordata > Amphibia > Anura > Pipidae > Xenopus > Xenopus laevis. Next base: position 144,409,710 of record NC_054371.1, on the reverse strand, counting down.
TGTGGAACGACTTGACAGTTAATTGAGCATATACCTTATTCACTGATGATTGTAGACAAATGGCTCTCTTTTGTCCAGGGCTTTAATTGGTTTTCTGATAACTGACACCGTGGTCATTTCTTTTAAAGCGGTAAGTGCTCCTATAGCATCAAATTACTAAAACACCAAACAGAGACCGTTACAACAATACCTAAAAATTATTTAATCTAGTTCAAAGTGTTATCTTTTTACCAGCTATAATTTTTTAGAGTAATTAATTTTTCTCTTAATTGTTGGACCAATTCTACTTAAATTCACCACCTCTTTGATCACATCATGATTTATTCATTATTAATGTAGCAAGTTAAGCTTTTATAGTATGTCTCAGAGTTGGTTGAGGAAACAATAACCACCAATCGGTAGCTTCTTTTTTTTTTTTTTTTCTGGGGGAAGACTATTTGATGAGAAAAGTTAGTTATGAGTGCTATATTGTTATGAGTGCATAATCTATAAAAGGGAGAAGGCTGTAACATAATTGTGACCAAGTATTTACACTTTTTGTGTATTCACATGGGAGTGGTTAGAAAGATAGAATAAAATTTTTGGCTGGTAGTTGTACATGTGCTTAGTCGCATTGCCTCCTATTATCTGTAACCACAAGAATTTTAGACAATACTGGTCACTTTGACCCTATAGAATAAAAATATCAACAAAGTATTGTTTATTGTGTTTCCTAAGATTAGTGTTTTTAAGCTGCTATGGGCTCTTGCACATGGGTGTTTGAATGAGTGTCCATTGGAATGTATACTATTTGTATTAAACACATATATTGTGCTAACATGCATTTTGAATGCTTATGGGTAAACACATAGATGTAAGTGCTTACAGGTACAACCAGGCAGAAATAAATTGAATCTGTTGGCTCATGTGTATAGGTATATTCAAACCTGTGTCTCGAAATGCCCCTTTCAGAGTAGGTTTTTTTTTGTTTTTAAATATTTAGCTTTTTCTTACATGCCATACAGGTTGTTTTTTAATATAACTGGTTCCCTCCTTATTTTTCCCTTTTCTGCTCACCTGATTATTTCAGTATAGTAAGACATTGCTTTGCAGCATATGTGCTAAGCTTGTAAAATCTCACCACTTGTGAAGTACAAATAGGTCACTGGCTTGGAAAACTTGAGGTATGAGCCTTGGTTTGCATGCTCCCATAAAATTCTCACTTATGGCTACTATAATGGGAAATAAAAAGAGTATTGAACTGGAACAAGGCACTAAGGGCCTCATAAGAGAAGAGCAGCTAAATGATTGCTCAACCCAGAGGACCCTCAATTGAGCATGCTTTGTCTGCCAAAGAAAGCTTTAATGGCAGGGTGTAAGTATTCAGCAGATTTGCTGACGCTCACTTTTTCATCAAGATGATGGTACAATAAGTCTTTAAGAAATCGATTGCCTCTTAAAAAAGATTATCATTAGATGAAGTAGCACAGTTGGACACATTTCAAAGTGCAACAATACACTTCTTGCTTGATGTATATGTGCTATTCCGTCTAAAATTCTTGTTTCATTAAATTAAAGAGCATGGCTGACCGACCAGGGCAAAGCTAAGAAATTGATTAGTTCAGGCTCGAGGCCTTGAGAATATACAAAGCCCTTTTAGCAAGCAATTGTTCTAATGCAAGGATTCTTTGTTGGTTTGTTTTGCTTATTTGTGCCCTCTATGCAGCTATCAGGAAGTTGCAGAACTACTAAAAGCAGGCGATGATGGTAATTTCAGATAGTGATGTCAAATTGTCCAGCTTTTTTTTTTTTCTGGAAGGATTAGTTCTATTGCAGTTCTTAAGAAACATATATCTGTCAATCACGGCTGTAGCTGCTTAAGGTAATGGCACATTTAAAGGAGTGGGTGTTCATTTTTAGCATACGTTATCTGTTTTGTGCAACCTTACTGATTACTATTAATGTGCTGTTGTACATTTATGGAGAAATAACCACATCAACCCCAGGCATTGCACATATGCTTCCATCCAGTTCCAAAGTGTTAAAAAAAATTTTTTACTAAATATATATTTTGTTTATTTTTTTGTGTATATACACACACATATGTATCCTTGTATAACACACATTTGAGGTTGCATTTTTTTTACACTAGATTATCTTGAAATATGACATCTGTTTGCCCAATACATGATTTGATTTTATGTCTTTATCTATAACAAAAAGCGTATGGAATGTTTTCTTGTGCTACAGCCATTAATAATTCTAAAGAGGTATTTGGAAGCTAGTAATCATAATTCTTATTAAAAACTGGTGATGTCTAGACCCCAGGGTGCAGGCAGCCTCAAATTGATGCTTTTTGCTGACTGATCACCAGCCTGGCCTAAGTGCTCATTATGTTGTAGAGAGGGCCTTTGGAGCTCTCATTAAGTTTGACAGGAATTCTCTCTAGGGGGAAACTGGGCATTAGCTAGACTCCTGACAGGCTGAAATTATTCCTGTTTTATGGCTTATAACCAAATGGTAGCAAGGCATCATCTGGGGACACAAAAATGTCATTTCTGACAACATCTTTGTTACTTGGAGATAGGGAGAGGGGGTTGAGGGGAATTCCACAGAGGCAGCTCTAATGTTCTTTGGGCCTGTCTGATAATGTGAAAGCTATACTAGCATTCTATGAAACCATTTGCAGCCCTGTCTAACCGATGATTTAGACATCTAATTTGAGGCTCAAATTATATCTTGTGGATTGTTATAACCTAGTCTTTTATAAGGTGCTTGGGGATTTTTTTTATTCTTTTCATTGCGCTTGAAATTGAAAAAATGTAATCTTGAAAATTCCACTACAGGCTAGAATGGAAAATTATAGTTCTGCTTACAATCAGCCACGTGGGTTAAGTTTCCGATAACTATTGTATTGATGATTTTCAACATGCACTTATTCTTCTATTATTTGTGTTGAATGACAGAAGTTTTCTGGCCAGTAAAAATGTGTGTCTGGTTTCTGTTTGAAAATGGGTGGTCAGTATCGTGGAAGTTGTAAGGAGAGCTTGATTTTAGTACAAAGCCATGGCTGGGACATCATTATCTAGCTCTTTATGTTGGTAGTTAATGTTTAGAAAATGGTTCATTTAATGCAATGGTGCTTCCAGGACTAATTTCCTGCTGCCAGATGGGAACCAAAAATGTGTGTGAAGGCCTCCAGTGGCTGCCTAATTAGGATCTCAGAAGGTATGGCCCTAGTAATTAGCTGACCTTCCCACAGCCATCTCATCACAACTGTATTGCAGTTAGATCTTAATTGGTTTGGTATTTGGCCAAAAATATCATAATATATGTGGTATATGTTAATGTAAAAATGATGTTCTGTGTGTAGTTCTGTATTTTCACCTAAAGCACAGCTGGGACCTGGGATTTTCTCGATAACAGATTGTTCCATAATTTGGTTCTTCATATCTTAAATCTACTATAAAATTATGTAAACTTTAAATAAACCCAATAGGCTGGTTTTGCCTCCAATAAGGATTAATTATACATTGGTTTGGATCAAGTACACAGCACTGTTTTATTATTACATAGTAAAATAAAATTTGATTATTTGGCTAAAATAGAGTGTATGGAAGCTGTCCTTTCTGTAATTCAGAAAGGACATTTTCTGGATAACTAGTTTCCAGATGACGGATCACATACTTGTATAATTTATACTTTAAAGTTGCACAACAGGATATCAGTGGCTTATACATGTAAGGTAACATTTATTTCAGCTGTACATTATATATCAGAACTTTGTGCCTTATGCCTCTATTTTTAGAATGGTAAGAGTAACTTCTGGTAAAAAAAAAAATATATAAACCAAAAACCCCCCAAAAGTGTGCTTTATGTTACACAAACATACACAATTGTAGTCTTCATCTAGGGTACATAGCTCACCCTTAAGCACTGCAAGTAGGAAAAGCTTAGATATGATAGGCAGGGGGAATTGCAGAAACATACAGGTATCTGAATTGGACACCAACCACATCTGTCTCCTAGTAATAATAGCATCAAGTATTATTTTTACTTCCCTAGTCTTTAAAATGCCATCCATGCGGCAACTCTTGAGGCTGTTAACCAGCTTGTAGCATGTCCTTTCTACTTACTTTAGTGTCTGTCCATGAGCAAATCCACAATTACCTAAAAAAGTAATGGGTCATCATTGAGGGGAAGATTATGGCTGGCAGTGGCTTCAGGTAGGGAACAAACAAGTCAACCTTCGCACCCATCCTGTGCCAGTTTATTATTTCCGCAATCAGAGACCTACCTAAAAAAAAAAATGCCTAGCAATGCTTTTATTTTATTAACTTACTGTACAAGCCCAAGGTTTAGCAGCTGTTAACAGTAATAACCTCATTGTCCACTGCAGCCTGGGGCACTGAACATGCTCAGTGTACTCTAGGATTCTGTTGAGAGGTTAAGCTTAGTGTGGTTATCAGAACAAAAAAAAAAACCCAGACAAATGGAAAGTGAGGCTACATCTGTCACTAATACTGCTGCACAGTTTTGTAATTCTCTTGTAGAATGCGCTAGTTTCTATGCTGCCATGTAACAGAATTATGGTTCATCCTTCTACAGAACTGTATTGTGAATTTTATACATTGTGTATTGTGAGTTAGTCCCTACTCGGGTAGTTGACAGCAGAACAGAGCTCGTGATATGTAATAGAAGTAAAGAGAATGGGTGGGATAACTGGGGTAAATTAGGAGGCAAGAATCTTCTCTGCCAAAGTGTTACATGGTTACATTCCAGCTTTTTGCTTAACTTAAAGGAACTATTGAGAAAATGAAAATTTAATATAATCGTCATACTGAAATAAGAAACTTTCTAATCAATTACAATCAATTAAAAATTCTGAATTGTTTTTGAAATAATCAAGTTTATCTTCACTAATCCTCTCTCAGCATCTGTTTCTCATCATTCTGTCTTATTGCAGTAGTTGGGTGTCAGATGAATGATCCAACATATCTTATATTTCCTAGCTGATGAATTATAGCTCAATCAAATAACTGATTCCAGTACAAACAAAATAACTGTCTTTTGCACAAATTCTGCATGTAGAGAGACAGGGTTTCTGGTTATTTTAATAGTGTGAGCTCTAAAACATCTTCTAGGCAAAAGGAGCCCCATATAAGATCTATTGGATTATTCATCTGATTCCAGTACAGGCAAAATCTAACAAAATAACTGCATTTGGCACAAATTCTACATGTAGAGAGACCTGATGTCTGTTGATTTTAGTAGAGTGAACTCTTTATACAAAAGTACCCCCCCCCCCCATATTTCATCTAACTGTCAATGAATGAAATGTCTGACACCCAACTCCTGCATAAAGAGAGAATGAAGAGAAAGATGCTGAGAGAGTGATAGTGAAGATAAACTTGATTATTTAGAAATGGTACTGAATTTTTAATTGATTGTATTTAGAAAGTTTCTTATTTCAGTATGATTAAGCTTATATTAAATTTTCATTTTCGCTATAGTTCCCCTTTAAATTTTACTTTACTGTATACTCATTTTTTGCCTAGAATTCTGTTTGGATTAAAAATAACTAACCTAGCCTTGTTGCTTACCATTGTGTATGCATAGGTTTTTCCAGCCAACCCAGCTACATTTATAGGGTTGTCTTGCACAGGGGGTGCTGTTTAGTTAGTTCTAATTTTGTAGGGGCATGGCATTAGGGGATTCTAAATACAGTATGCAAAGGCTTGTTAATAAAGTTTGCCTTAGAGTGCCAATATCAGCCACAACATAACACCGCAGTATCACTGCAGTCTTCTATAGTATATGAAGGTTATCCAGTTTGGAACTGTAGTTGAACGTTCTGTCATGCTAAAGATGTACAAGAGCAAACGCTCTCAAGCTCTTGACAAGAGCCTTTTACCTGTCAATTGGCTTTATGTCAGTGGTCTTTACCACTGATAGCGAGTGCACTTATTTACTATGTCTGCTCAATGGATTCTGCAAGTTGTTCTCGGTGTATGATTGCTTTGTAAACTGCAGTTAAAAGTAGTGTCTATAGAGTGTCTATGGGCAAAAATTAATTAGATTAAAAAAAAACCCTTTTAACAAATGTTAAAGCCATAGTCGCCAGGTGACTTGTTTGTTATTATGTGTTATTGTGGCTGATCTACATGTGTTTTCCTGGCTCTGTAAGCTGGCCAGAAGATTTGGCCAGTTTTTATTCATAGTTGAAAATGTAAGCTAGTGTCAGTACACTTACTGATGCTGAAGGGACCCTTTAAAGGCCAACTTTTTAAAGGATTTGGCCTGAATTTCAGCTTTGTGTTTTTACTATGCACTGGTAAAACATTTGTTTCTGCAAAAGCTCAAATACAACTTGTATAGATAAGGACATGAGGTTTGTGGAAAAGGGGTGTTTCCGTAATTTGTATCTCAATACTTTAAGTCTACTAAAAGTTAATTTAAACCCAAAAGGTTAGTTCTGCATCCAACATGGATTGCTTGTATCTTCGTTGGGAACAAGTACAACGTGTAAGAATACTAGAATTGGCATAACTGCCCCCCCCACTAGCACAACATTGATCTGCACTGAGCCATATACAGTAGAACCCCCATTTTACGTTTTTCAGGGGACCAGAAAAAAATGGCGTAAAATCTTAAAAATCAGGGGATGTAAAATGGGGGTTCTACTGTAAATACGGAAGCAAGTGAAAGCAGGTAGGCACATGCTGCTTAATGACCCCACAGTTTGGCCTTAGCTTTGATCAATCGCTGGTCTCTGTTAGCAGTGCAGCAAATGAGTTTCAGATGTAGGACCTTAGTCCTAATTGTGCAACTTTAATAAAAGCCGCAAATTGTCACTTTTTTTCCCCTCTTTACTAGCCACTATTTATTGTCACATGACCACCAGAAAATGTCCCCCACCGATGCAAAAAGTGACTAAATTGCAACAAATGATCAATAGTTTATTAGGAACAAGTCAATCCATTTAATGGCATGTGTCCCTGGTTGTATGAAGATGAATCTTTTTATTCACACTGTTTCACTACAGTTAAAACCATACTTGGTATGTGCCTACCTGTACAGTTACTGTATTGTAAATGTTGATGGCTAAATTAAGATCGAGTGCGCAATTGTAAGTGTGTGTGTGTGTGTGTGTATGTATGTATGTATGTATGTATATATATATATATATATATATGTTTGTTAGTACCAAAACCGCGATTTCTAATAGAAGTTAAACCTCATTGTTTGATATCCTCGATCAAATCAGTGGAGAACATATACCAGACTATGCCTCTATAATGGTCCTTTCCTAAACCCCCTAGTGAATACAGGCAAAAGGTCTAGCCCTTCTGAGTGCATTAAAGGGCTTGTGCACCTTTAAATTAACTTTTAGTATGATGTAGAGCGTGATATCCTGACATAATTTGCAATTGGTAATTTTTTATTATTTGTGGGTTTTGAGCTATTTAGCTTTTTATTCAGCAACTCTAAAGTTTGCAGTAACCAATATGGTTGCTAGGGTTCAAATTAGCCTCACAAGTATGCACAGATATGAATAATGCACTGGAATATGAATAGGAATGCATTAAAGTGTATGGGCCACAATTTTTTTCACCCATCATGGTGAAAAAATTTGCTCATCACTAGAATCCACCTTAATAAAGAGTTGAAAAAACCCCAGAACAACTCCACTCAAGTCCTTTTGTCAGCAACTGTGTGTCTATATGCTGAGTGAGTGTGGGGACCTGGTGCCTGTGCACGCTGTGATAAGGTGGGTTACACAAGGCCTAGGGCCTATGTGATTTTGAGAAGTAGAACTGATTGGTGCTACCAGTCTTCCCACCCTGTCAATTAAAGGCTAATCTAGCACAAATATTACAGTACAGAGGCATGGGGTAACAAAAATAGTTGAATATGCTCTTACTTAACGGAATAAACATTATAATTTCTGTTCAAGTCCAAAATGTACCATACATGTTTTGCAAGTCCAAAATGTACCATACAAATGTTAAAATTACCTTTAATGCAGAGAGGGATTTTATCATGGAACAGTAATTTTAAATTTAACATGAAAAATCTTGATAATCTTGCAATCTGGAGCTGCAGCAAGTTTTTATGTTATGACCGTGAGAATGAATAGATCTTGGCTGCACTGTATTAAAACGATTCACAGTTCATTGTGCATAAAAGGAAAGAAACAAATGTATGTAGAGAGGGCTCAATTTTAGATGATAACGGTGCTTAATCCCAAATGCTCTTTGAAAGCCAACCTCTGCAGTTTGTCATATCCCGGTTAATATGGCAGTAAAGAGGAGATGAATGTGGCTACTTTACTAAGCCTTTTACTCAGGAGGCCTGTAAATTTGATTGGCTGCTGCAATTGTAGCAGAATCATTTGATTTTAGAGCAATAGAGAGATAAGATATCCAATTACCCAAATGATTCGCTGGGTTAGCCAGCGTTGTCATGGAGACACGGTTTGGAACAAATTAAATTTTGAGCAATAAAATAATTTTAAAGCTCGTCTGGGAACAAAGAAATTTGGCAGTGGCATAAACCTGAATTGATTGTTCGACTGACATGCTGTTTGACATTGATATAATGTTAGGGGCTCCTGTTTAATTCATCACCTTTAGTTGTTAAAGTATTGATCTGTTTAAACTTGAAGTTTTTCATAAGGCGGTGGTTTAATTTTGCTTTGTATTTATTTAGAAATTTCCAAATTAGTTTGTAATACATGTAAATAGGTTTTTGTGTACTCTATAATCATTTATTAGGTTGCTGTAAGGTACCATTAATTGTACGTAGTAGAATATATGTGTTTATAAAATTAGGCAAAGTTTACATTTTTGTCTAAGGTAAATGGATTCCTGTTTTACATAATGAGAACCAAAAATTAAATTAAAGCGAACAGCACAAATTTAAAAAGAAATGGTATTCTGCGCAGAGATTTTTTTCTTTTCCAGATGACTGCTGTTAAACAGATGGAGATGAAAATTGCTCTCAGGTCAATAAGCCATTTGCAGCATTCTCTCTAGCTTCGATTTTTTTTCTCTCATCTGCCACACAGATTATCTCAAATGATTCAGTAATGACAAAAAGTGCAACATTGACCTTTATTCCTTTGTGGTTTTCAATGTTAACACTGGGAAAAAAAATGGCAGCAAGTCCATTTTATCCATCTTTTATTGAAAATCATTTAGCCATTTTTTTAACCCAGAGTAAAGGTGGCCATACATGGGGAGATTCAATCATTTGGCGATGTCTCCAAATGAGCGGATCTCTCATCTTTATGCCCACATCGAGGTGGGCGATATCGGGCTGATCTGATCGTGGGCCCTAGGGCCCCACGATAGGATCACAATGGAGGCAATACGGGTGGTCGGATCGCGGGACCACATTAACGAACAAGTACGAGCTAGCAGCCATGTCCGGTCACTTGCATGCGCATAATAAAAATCTGCCCCAAAGTGCTCATTCTGCACATGCGAGTGACAAAACATGACTGCACGCAGCGGGAGCTCCCTCCCGGTGCTGGTAGCCTAGCGCTGATGGAGGGCATTTGTTTCTTAAAAATACTACTGTTATCCCCAACCGGAATGCTGTCTTTATTAGCCTGCACCTTTGGTTGAGGATAACAATTTTACTCAACAGGTTCTTTAAAGGCGAAGGAAAGGTCTTTTTACTTGGGGCCAAAATGTAGGCACACCCAGGGCCGGTGCAGTTTTCTCCTAATAAGTGCACCGCTCGGGGTTTCAGGTAAGCAAATGCTATCACTTGAGGGTGCCTAACATTTGGCCCCAAGTAAAAAGACCTTTCCTTTGCCTTTAAATGGCACCTTTTGGGTAAGTAAATGCGATCGATTGGGGGTGCCTAACTTTTGGTGAATCTATTAAAATTCATGATTGACTTTCTATTTATTTTTTTTTTTTTTAAATAACTTGAATAGTCACACTTTATTAAAGAAAAGAACTGAGAATTTACATGAAGGAATTTGCGGAGTAAAGATGTCAATATTCTGTAGGAGTGAATGGGATGTATATATGATGGTTTCAAGCTACTTTTAAATTTTTTTTTTTTTTTTATTTATTTTAAAAAAGAAATGTTCAACCTCACTGAAAATTAATGGAATAATGGTTTCTGTCTGTGTGTGAGTGAATATTATTCGGCTCTCTTTTATTCTTCAATATGCTAGCGCTTTAAAAATTAAGAAGGGTTGTCACTTTAAAAAAAAAAAAAAAAAAGGGCAAATTTTGATCAAACTGAAATGGCTAAATCAGCCCCTAGATGATGGCACATTCAAAATTTGATGCTGCCTTTGCCCAGTGTTCCTGCTTTCTGTTACGTGAAGGCTGCTGCATAAGTTGTCAAACACTTCTAAAAATACTGTCTTTCTACTTTTGGCCACACCAGGGTATTTTGTATATTTTTCTATGAGCATGTGTTGAGTAGCTGCATTCACCAATACATGTTTAATGCATTTCTCGTGAGCCAAATTTGTTACTGAAGCTAAACACAGCTGTACCTGAAAAAAATGTGCTTGAAATAAATTGAAACATGCACTCACAATCTGAGCAACAGGTCAATCACTTGAGCCATTGTTTGCCAAGAAGAGCAGCCAAAAATACTAAACAGACTCTCTTCCTGCTCTGTCATTGTAGTTCATTTTTTAAAAAAATGCAGCCAAATTCTTCCCTGTTAAATGTAATGATGCTTCAGATAGGAGGGCGGCTCTTGAGTAAAGGGTGTTGCTAAAGCTTGTCATTTGCAAATAAACCAAGGCCATCATTCAACTAGAATAACCAATGGCTGAACTTGCATTGCTAGGCTGTGCACTTGCGCCTGCTATTAAAAATGAACGCACTCGAGAGACTGCATTAAGAACATAAACAATTAAGGGCTCTTGAGATGCTTAAGAGCTGCCATACAGATACAAGAGCCTTTTCCTGATGATGTAGGCTGTAGTTTGTGGTGCCAAAGAGCTTGGACAGTTATTAGTATTTTGCCTGCCAGAGGAGTTTTAGCAAATAATGCTTTGTTTGATCTCGTTTTCCGTTGCTGATTTTTTTTTTTTTGTAATTACATTTTGATACGCATAAATAAAAAATGAGTTGTGAGAAACATTGAAACTGATAGCTGTTCCTTTTCATCTAAGGAGCTGTTCATTAAACTCTGCAGAAACGTCTAAATGGTCAGCTATTATTAAACAGGAACATTTTTCTTATGACTTTAATATGTACCTAACATTATGGGGCAGATTTATCAAGGGTCGAATTGAAAATTCAAATTTTCTACATTTTTTTTATGGTCAAAATTGTCAAATTCGACTAGGGATTTTATTCAATTTAAATTAAAAAATCTGAATTTGATTTTCTAGCTTTATCATACACTGGCCCTTTTATAATTCTAATTCGACTATTCAGCACCTAAAACCTGATGAATTGATGTTTAAGTCAATGGGAGTCGTCCAGGGATCAATTTGAGTTGTTTGTAGCCTTCCTGACATTCAAAATTTTAAAAATTCAAATCGAATTTGAATCAAATTCAATTCGAGTTTTCTGGTCGATCCTATTCACCCGAGTGTAAAAAAAAAATGTGAATTTTATAATAAATTTCGATTGAATTGCGAGTTCATGGTAGTTTTAATAGAAAAAAAAAAAGCCTCACAAATTCGAAATTTGATAAATGTGCCTCCCAGTGGCCTCAAAGCAGGAGCTTATTCTTGAATTCCTGGCTTGGATGCAAATGTTGGTTGCCTAAAAACGTGTAATGCTGAACAGAACCTCCCATATGCTGACCATTCACATAGGGGCTACCAATTAGGCAATCACAGCCCTTATTTGGCACCCCCAGAAACTTTTTTTCATGCTTGTGGCTCATCGGGAGTTACAATAATGAAACTTATTGGGCAATATTTTATGGCAATACTTCACCCTTGATAAAAACTTAAAATATAACTTTTAAGGAAGTTCTGTCCTCGGTATAGAGCACTGTTTACACGCAGTGCACTATGTATAAGTAAAAGTTTAATTCCCATCTATCTAGGCAGGTACAAGAGTAGAAACTTTTTTTATGCATATTTTTGTTAATACTCCTCAATGAGGATTACCTTGTCAATTGGATGTTGCAATTTAAAAAAGGATCATATACTGACCAGGAATAAATGGAACTAAAGTCTGTGGAGACTATTGTCTTGACAAGACAAACAACATGGCAGCTGCCACTTAACGTATGAAAACACGTATGGAAAGGAATATCTTGTATGATTTGATTCAGTTAGATATAGGTTACCTGTGCATAAATCTGAACATTAGCAGAATAAATACAGAGTTGGAGATTTTTTTTGTTGTTGTATGCTAACCTTGTGTTTTCTTTCCTTTTACAGACAGAAATTGCCAAACGATTAAACACCATTTGTGCACAAGTCATCCCATTTCTATCTCAGGAAGTAAGTATTTAAAATGGAGTAGAGGAAAAAAACCTAGTAGCTAATGTGCTATTATGCTACTTCTCTGTTTGCAAATTAGTTAGCTTCACAATGTTAATTTTATTGCAAGGCATAAGTATCAAGAACATCTGTTCTGGTTATGGTGTGTAGAACCCCCTGCTATTCCATGTAACAGATTGTGGGCCAAGCTGCAGAAGAATACTGACTCACATATTTGGCTAAATGTCTGAAGTGCAATACTCTGTGAGAGGAGGGAGGGAGGCAAAGAAGATAGTAGTATATACAGTAGTGCTCCATAGAAATATATCTTTTGATGTCTTTTTTGGACATTATCTATCAAGCAAGGATTCTTTACTGGCAATGGGTGGAGCTCTATATGCCAAGCTGATGTTGAGGCAAACGTGATAAATTAGCTGCTCATTAACACTCTTGAGAGAGACTCCACTCAGCCCAGATTAAAGGGTTTGTTTACCTTTGAGAACTTTTAGTATGATGTAGAGGGTGATATTTTCATTTTTTTATTATTGAAAGTTTGAGTTATTTCAATTTTTATTCAGCAGCTCTTAAATTAGCATTTTAAGCAATCTGATAACTAAGATCCAAATTACCCTAGCAACCATGCATTGATTTGAATAAGAGACTGGAATATGAATAGGAGAGGATCTGGATCGAAAGATGAGCAATAAAAAGTAACAATACATTTGTAGCCTTACAGAGCATTTGTTTTTTTAGAAGGGGGTCAGTGACCCCCATTTGAAAGCTGCAAAGAGTCTGAAGAAAAAAGGCAAATCACTAAAACTATAAACAATAAATAATGAAAAACAATTAAAAAGTAGCTTAGAATTGGCTGTTCTATAACATAACAAAAGTTACCTTAAAGGGGAATATATGATAAACATGCATATATGATAAACACAGTCTCTGGTTAACTGCCTAACTAAGGTTTGCTTGCATAATTAAATGTACAATAATTCTGTGTCTCCTTGTGTGTGCATGTTCAATACAACAAGCCACTTAGTTAAAGGTAAGGTAACTTTTATTATGTTATAAAACAAACAATTCTAAGCAACCTTTCAATTGGTTTTCGTTATTTATTTTGTATAGTTTTATAGTTATTTGCCTTTTTCTTCTGACTCTTTGCAGCTTTCAAATGGGCGTCACTTACTCTGCTCTGTAAGGCTACAAATGTATTGTTATTGCTACTTTTTATTACTGATCCTTCTATTCAGGCCTCTCCTATTCATATTTCAGTCTTTTACTCAATTAAATGCATGGTTGCTAGGGTAACTTGGTAACTTGTAAGATGCAAATTGAAGAGCTGCTGACTAAAAAGCTAAATAACTCAACACCTTCAATAATAAAAAATAAAAACAAATTGCAAATTGTCTCAGAATATCACTCTACACATCATACTAAGTTATCTCAAAGGTGAACAACCCATTTAATTACATTCTGCTTCACATGTGTGTTTACATACTTACAATGCAACCTGTTGCTAAAAAAGGGCCATTATGCCACAACACAGCTTAACAACCCCACAGCACTCCTACTGCGTTATAACCCCCTACAGATGTCCAGAGGGCTCTATGGCTGCCCAGAAAACACTATCTGATCTCAATGGAAACTGCCAGCCAAAAATATAATGGTCTTGTAGGCTCACTGATAGTCTGAGATACCAAACAACTATGCCAGTATTGCAGTACTCCATACTAAGTACAGAAGTGTTCTACTGGCCTTTGAAAACTAAATGTACCTATTTACCATTATTTTACTTAAATGTTCCTGATATGTTCTAAATTTGATTTGTGAAAAAGTGTTCATAAATTAGTAAGACGTTTTTCTTTTTACCTGCAGCACCAGCAACAGGTGGCTCAAGCAGTAGAGCGTGCCAAACAAGTGACAATGGCAGAGCTAAATGCCATCATCGGGGTACGTGGCCTTCCAGGTCTACCTCCTACAGTGTGTATAACCAGCTTTCTTTACCTATTTTTATCCTATGATGCTTGTGTAAAAAGTATGAATGCTTTACTAAACGTGTTGCTTTAACAAATATGACACAGATGATCCCAACTTTACTATTGTTTGACTTGTTATAGAAGCTTTTGTGATTATATAGCAAATGAACCATTTTGATGCTAAAACATACATTTGCAAAATAATGCTGCTATGCATATTCCAGTGCCTACACCAAAGGAAGCAACTACTTCTGAAACTCAGATTATGTATAGTATGAGCCTAAAGTATAAAACACTTTTAAAGATCCTCATTTAAAACTGAATAAATGGATAAATGATGCTTCTTTAAAAAAAAAAAAAAGCATCAATTGGGTATTAAATTTGGACAAATGTAGTAAATACCAAGTATTGATTGATTGAAAGCTGTGTGCTTGATGCTGGATAACTGCTTTCCTGCAGAGTTGTAAAAACTGCTGGACCACAGCATGTTAATTAAAATAGCTTATTATCCATTGTTTGATAATAAATGCATTTTAGTTAAGATATTTCAGTCTATGATGTATGTCCAGAAACCATTGAACTGTGTATTGCAGTTATAAGAAGGTTGTGTGTTTCAGACCCCCATAGAAGTGGATAATTATCGTGTTTTTTTTTTTTTTCATTTGCACCTACCTATTGTGTGGCTTCTGCATATCCTCCAAGCAGCATTGGCCTTATATAACCATTCATCGTGCTTGCTTGGGCAATGGCACATTTTTAGTAGATAAGGGAGAACTCTCCATAATCATCTGAAATTGAGCCTAATTGTCTGCCCTGGCTGTCTATGGGCAATACCGCTGCATTTTATTTTTTTTTATTATTTTATATTTAATGCCCTAGAGATAAACTGGTGACCCTTAAAGCTTTCAGTTTTAATTACTGCTATAGTTACAGCATTTTAAAGACCTATGGATTCTTAACTGTTGTTGAAAGTGAAATCTTATTGTAGCATTGAATCAGTCATGCCCATTCACCTTTTATTAAACAAGTATCTCCAGCTCCCCCCCCCCACACACACATATTTAAGCAGCAGGAGATAGACTTTGATGAATTGGCCCCTTTTTAATTGGTGAGCCATTCCCCTCCATCATACAGCTTTGAATTGCCATTCACAAACCTTATTTGGTCATTGCTCTGGACAGAGTATTAATTGAATAACATAATGTTGAGAGGGGTTGGGTTCCTGGAATTTACACTGTGGCATCTATCTTGAAATATGTTGATTGGTTAATACTTGCTTCCCATTCCCTGTCAATCACAAGTCATTTGTTATGCATTAATTAATTCAGTGAACCATGCATTCCTCCCTCTGTGTGAATTCAATTATTCCCGCCACATCAACTCTCCAATATTTCTGCTGTTTTTCTGCCTGTCCAGCTCAAGCGAAGGAAGTAGACGAAACAAGGAGCTGTCAATTCTGGTTTTATTCATGTGAACGGCTTGAGCCGATTCAAATTACTCATTTATCAATTTATGTTAATTGCTTGTGAGAAGATGCCCTGCTGGTCTTTATGGTTCCCTAAGACACTTTGTAATGATAATTAGACATGCTGCTCTATGGATTAACAGTGCCATAGTCCAATGACGTCTGCAGACAATGGGACCAGTTAATCCATCTGTGCTTAAAATTACATCCCAACTGGAGATGGAAGGATGAAAAAAAAAAAAGAAAAGCATAAGAGCGCAGGAGGATTAGAACTGATAAAAAGAATGAGTCTCAGCTTGAAAACTCTCCTTTCATCAGTTTCTCAATTGCAGATCCGCAGTTGGTTTGCCTGTGGTAAGCCATTGGCAGTCAATTAGGTGAAATAAACTGGGAGGGTGACCTTCATTTCCTTTTAATAGCTTTTTCCTCCCTGAAATGGGGAGCTTCAGTGGATTTTCAGCTTACATTTTATTCAAGCTGCTTTATTACACTTGACAGCTTAGCCTTGCATAAACATTCCCTCCCCTAACCTTCCCTGCACCTCCCTCCCCTCCCCAAGCTCTCCATGATTTCCTCCCCAACACGACGTCTTGTTTTTTTTTGCATTTGAACAGCTGTTGAGCTGAAATATATGTCTGTGTTACTTCCATTGTGTCCATAAGAAGATCCTTATTGTACATGGTTTGATTTCTGTTGATATGTTGGATTCTCAATTCACTAGGTGTTTACCACCATCCTTTGCATTCTTTAGCCATTTATTTGCCTGAGGATGCTGGGAGCTGCAGTGAATCCCCGCTGAGCGTCTATTCTTTTAACATCTCATCCGTGCTTTTACCTCTTTAACTAGTGAAGTGGCTGTAAAATCCAATGGCGTCTCAAATCATAAAATCAAGCTTTTCAAGCTGCTCTTCAGTTGCCCTTCGGAGCTCATTGTGCATGTAGACTATCTAAGCAATCCGCTCTTTGCATATTTGCGTGATCAGTAATTTGACTTTGCCTTGCAATAAGTTTCACGTTTTGACATAAGCTTGATTTTGCTTGAAAAGAGACTTTAAGGAGCCCGGAGAATCAAAGTACCAGAAAATTGGGATGACAATTCAGTAGCCCTTTGCTCTCCTTCATTGAACATGCAGTGTGTCAAGCTGTCTCCCCAGAGGGGAGGAGGCATCAGGAGCCTGTCTGTTACTACAAGCAGCAGCTGCACCGAAAGTAAACGCTGCCCAGTTGGATAGCAGCTGTCAGCATTGTTCAGTAGTCCGACTTAGTATGCAGAACAATAGAGGGGGGCCATGCTCTGAAGGAGCAGCGTCTTTCACACTATGAAAAGAAAT
This sequence comes from Xenopus laevis, assembly GCF_017654675.1. Classification (NCBI taxonomy): domain Eukaryota; kingdom Metazoa; phylum Chordata; class Amphibia; order Anura; family Pipidae; genus Xenopus; species Xenopus laevis. The sequence goes on along the minus strand of NC_054371.1, from coordinate 144,392,532 downwards.
AGTAATTTAACGGTTTAGACAGCTATTATGAGTGTGAAAGATCATGAGTTTTATAATGCAAATAAGCCAGACGTAATTCTCCCTGCAGTGTGTGGTTTGGTTTCCCAGCAGCTCAGAATCTGCGGTTGTGGCCTAAATATTTCTGGAACATTAAATGAAAGCCAACCACCCAAGCAAATATTTTATTGCTTCTGATAGTTACTGTGCTTGGCCAGTGATACAGAGCACTAGACTTATTGTTAACCGGAAGTAACACACAGTACAATATTCAGATAGTCTTGACACCTCATATAAAATCGTATTTTAAAGGACAAGTTAACCCCAAAATAAAAAAAATTGAATAGCAAAAGAAAATATCATTCTAAGTAACTTTCCAATATACAAGTATTAAACATTTTCAATGCTTCAAAATGTATTGATAAAATTAGTTGCTATTGCATGTAGCCTGCTCTTAAAGGTACAGTAACACCAAAAAAAATTAGTGTTTTAAAGTAATGGAAATATCATGTGTTGCCCTGCACTAGTAAAACAGCTGTGATTGCTTTATAAACACTACTATAGTTAATATACACAAGCTGCTTTATAGCAATGGTTAAAAAAAAGTCTATGGCACAGGTTAAATAGTGGATAACGGATAACACCAGTATGTTCTACATAGCTCAATTGTTATCTGCTGTATAACCTGAGCCTTTTCTCCTTTGAATAGCTGCCCCCATTGCTACACAGCACATTATTTATATAAACAATAGTAATGTTTCTGAAGCAAACACAGTAGTTTTACCAGTGCAGGGCAACACTGCATTATATTTTTATTACTTTAAAACACTTTTTTTATGTTACTGTTCCTTTAACTGCTGGTTGTTACTTTTTAAACAATGTTGCAAAATCTAGGTTCTGCAAAGACAGGTTTTTTAATCATCTGGTTTGTCAGCATTGTGAGTCACCAGGGCAGAGAATAGAAAGGGGGACAGGCACTGCTTTCCATAGCATTACATAAACTGTATCTTTGAAACCATAGAAAAAATGTAATGAGTGGTTATTGCAAAGTTGCTTAGAATAAGAGTTTTCTGGATAAAGGGGTTTCGGATTATAGATCCCATACATGTACTTCATATTTCAAAGCAAGTATAAGTTTATTTGTTTTAGATTTTCCATTTAGAAATCTCTTCATAGTAATTACAAAAAACAGCAGATGTAACAAAAAATAAAAGTACCCAGCCCACTTATGTCTACATTTTCTTTTGCTAGCTGTCAAAGCTTTAACTAGTTTCATGTTTTTTTTAAATATATGTATTTATTTATATTTACCTATATTTACCTAATTGAACACTTCACAACATTCAACATTATAATTCTGTAAAGTGTTTTCATATTGGAACCATGAGCAGCCTTGTATGGAATTTTGTTAGCATATTTTTGAACCTCTGCAAGACTTCGCTAGGCAGTTAGAGATCATTGATGCTCTCTGTGGTGGCTTTAGAGGAAATGCAATACATTTCACATTTTGCTAGATTTTTGCTCATGAATACAGAGTATATTATAGACGAACTAGTTAAAACTTTGCAGTAAGTTACCAGTGTAATAACGATTTCTGTTAAAGGTCCCCCCCCCTGATATCCACGCCTCTATAATATCTGTATCTTCTCTTTTCTGAACGGTTACCTTCGTGAGTTGTAGCACAGGTCCTAAGTTGTGATCTGTTGTGATGCTATATGAGAACTGAGCATTCTGTCAAGGCTCTGCCGGCTTTCTCTGGGCCAACACCAGTATATAGAGTTGTCTACTTCCTAACAGGCCAGCTTTGCATTATGTGATTGGTAGAAGGATTAGCAAGATGTTAGTTTGTTTCTCAATTTGGCTTTGGATCTCTGCTATATCTAGGATTGTAGTGTGTGAAGCTTAAGAGGATGAGGTTAACCTCTTGAGATTTTATATGTGTGAGTATCTAGTTAATCCTTGGAAAGCCTATAAATAACTAGACTGCATATTTTGTCATACATGGCCATGCTTAAAACAGGCAGCGCATATATTTCTTTCCATTGGACAATATATATTTAGAGAAATATGTAAGCTCAATGTGCATGCTTTGAGGCTCCGTTTAAAGTTTTGATTTAGATCCTTACAGGATTCTTAATCAGAAGACTAGACTGTTTATTATGTTAAGATTTGTGCTTCGTAATCCATAGCTGTAGGTGCAAATCTTTATTGCCGCTAAGAAGGATGTTTGCAAGAGACTCGATTAGTATCTTTATAGGGCTGATGTGCAGACTCTCCCACTTCTCCACAGCACTATGGTAATCCGTCACTCACCTGATTGAGCAGGGACTTCTAGCTCAGTAAAATATTTGTCGGATTTACAAGGCCAAAACTGGTCTCCTCGTAAAGTGATAAAACCGAAATGTTTTCTGTAGTTGAACATTCCTTTCCTAGATCACATGCATTGTAACATGGAGTCCCCACTTACAAAAGCAGCCTGGAAATATGTAATTTGCCGAAAGCTAGGTTTTCTAAGTAACAGAAAATTACAGCGTTATTTGATGCTCCGTTAAAAAGACTGAATGGGAGTTTTTAAAATTATGGCACACATGCTTTCCATAATTGCAATTTTTTTTCCAAATATAAATCCATTCAAAACACCTGGTCTCTGATCGGGGTTTTTTAATGATTACTCTGTGTCTTATGGCACACGGGAGCAATTATGGCTCTAAAAGGGGGACATCCACCTTTTCCGGTGAAAATTGTTCCCATGTGCTATTAGCCTTGCACTTACCATTTACAAAAGTGTTTTGAAGATGCAGTGATGATGCAAATGCTTCTTGTTAGCTAGCTCTAAAATTAGAAATTTGACTCCTTCAGTTCAGTGTGTCTGTGCTTGAGACGTATATTTGCTAATTGTTTGTTTTTACATCTAATCTTGACTAAATTTGTTTTACTTTTCTCTACCATTTTTTTTTGTATGGTCTGTGGGAAATGTATGATTACAACAGCAGCAGCAGTTACAGGCCCAGCATCTATCCCACAGTCATGGACCACCAGTGCCTCTGACACCACATCCATCAGGTCTTCAGCCCCCAGGAATTCCACCTCTGGGAAGTAGTGCCGGCCTTCTTGCCCTCTCTAGTGCTCTCGGTGGCCAGTCTCACCTAGCCATGAAAGATGACAAGAAGCACCATGATTCAGACCACCATAGAGGTGAGAGGCAGGGCAAGCCCTATTAGCATGTGTATTTTTTTTTTTTTTAGTTTGGACATTTTTTCCTTAATTCTTATCCTCTATAAAGCAGTACACATGGCTAATCACCTATTGCTTAAAAGAATGTAAAACGTTTAGGCACTCACAGGTATTCAATTTGTTTGTAGGCGAATTAAGCCACATACTATAACCTGTAAGTGTTCAACTTTAAGCTCAGTGTTTATGAAAAGTTTTGTGTTGCTTATCACATGCAGCTTGATTGTGCAAAGGCAACTGAATTAGAAAATCATATATGAGGATGTGTGGTAATGTTTCAGGGATAATAAGGATTTTTCTCTTCTGGCATATTGAGTTTAGTATCTAAAATGCTGCTTTGTGAATCTGCACTGCCACACATTCTCAGATGTTTTGCTTTATCAACACCAATGTCAGAATAATTCAATGTTTTGTGCACTTTTGCTTGATTTTATGTTGGTGTCATACCATAGCCGCCCAGCAACTCCCATTCTATTGTGATGAAAGTTCTAGAACAAATAGAAGGCCAGTGTAGCCAGTTCATCTCTGGACAATATTCTGAAGAAGAGAATATGACGTTACAGATTTAATAACCTAGCTGTAGTGGCAGTGCATTGCACGTTTTACTCTTTAGAATGTCAACAGAAGCCATTTTCTTTTGCACTTATCAGTCCCTGCATGATGGGGCGCAGCCTTTACATCCAGCAGAGAGATTTGCAAATTAAATTTGCTTTTCTGCCTTGTTGGATGGATAAGTAAATTATTTGTAGAACTGGCATTTTCTATCAAGATATGCCCAAGTGATTTATACCTTATGCAATTAGAAACGGACTCACTTGCACTTTTATTTGTTCTGTTTTACAAAACAGGGTTTGTTGCCTATTGTAAATGATTTTATACCTTTGTGTAACTTGACAAATATTGCTGTATGAGGAATGTGAATGACTCAAAAATAAAATCCATTTTAAAACATTTTGAGACTAGTGTTCTAATTATTCCTCCTTTTTTTTCTGTTCTTGCCCATTTGTCTGAACGGACATGTCTGTGCATTTCTGGGTTTCTTCGAGAGCAGACAGAGAGCCAGGAACAGTAAGTAATATCATTCATGAAAACGTTACCATTTCCTTTTAAACCACTGATTCAATACTCGAAGATCATGGAGGCATATTTACTAACATGGCTTCTAAATCGTACCAGTGAACTTACCAGCACCAATTAATATAATCTTCAATTGCTGATTGGGTACTATTGGTAACTGCATTGGTGTAATTTGGCCCTTGCTAGCAAATTAATTGTTACTTCATACAATATGGGATTGGTTCTCTGTAATAGGTCATTTGTATGACTATTCCTTAAGGCTAATAACATGTAAACAAGCACTAATCTGATTATTATTGTTGTGATCAAGTACAGGTACTCTTAAGTATTTAAGAGAAAAAGTAAATTAAATTAGAAATGATTTACTTAAATGGAACATTCCCATATTTCAGAGCTTTTTGGATAAAGGGGTTCTGTATTATAGATCTCATACTTGTACTTGGTATTTCAAAGCAAGTATAAGTTTCAACAAACCACGTATAAGTTTCAACAAACCACTGTTTTTATTTACTTTAGCTTTTCCATTTAGCATAAGCTTTAAATAAAGGTATCACCTTTATACTACTTTTGTTATTTTTTTTATTTCAAAATGGTTGCCCTGTAGTATAAGCTTTAGAAATCCCTTCAAGTAATTACAAAAAAACAGCAGATGTAACAAAAATGATAAAAAAAAGTACCCAGCCCACTTTGTACTTGTGTCTTTATTTCTTTTGCTAGCTTTAAAAGCTTTAACTTTGGTTTCATGTTTATTTTTTAATATATTTAATTATAGTTTCTCTTCTTGTGGAAAATAAATTGTTTGCAATCTTTAAGGGCATGGCTGCTTAAGGGTGCCTTTTTGTAACCCCTTGCTGCCAGTTGAGCAGTACATTCTATTGCAGTGCATTCTGTGAAGGATTTAATTAAGTGTATGTTTAGCAGTTAACCTTGGTTGCAGAGCTCATCTGGCACAAATACCACAAACCTTTTCATCTGCAAGGGTTTTTTGTGTGTTTTGTTTCAATGGGGTATTATTACAGCATCTGTCAGACACATTCCCGCTATCATTTATCATTTCCTCCCCCTCCTGATCCTCTCTCCAGACCTGACATCATAGTTGGGCCATATAGAAATGCAAATGCATTAGTCCTTTATAGCCCTCAAAGCAATTTGAGATCAATACCTTGTTGTTACCCCAGTGATTTGAATCATTCAGTTTTTCTGTTTAGAGTGTAGTGTGTACAATAATTAGTTACTTATCTAAAGAATGGTTCTGTGTCAATATATTTGCATTTTTTTGCACAATTCTCAAAAAAGTGCCCTAGTAATTAATTATTAAACCACACACACACCGAGAAATCAATAACAAAACTGTGTTCTTATTTATGATCTTACCGATCCCACGTTCTTTAAGCACGGTATGTCTCTACAGCAGTTTCAGCAAATGCAATATATTGACCTTACTTGATCAAATTGTTTAAAATCTATCGTATAGGCTATTACAAGTACAACATTTACCAGGCTACATTTGAGGGACTTCAAGGATCCAAAACACAACCTAAAATTCCAACTGTACAATGCTTGAGTAGGAAGTATATTGTCCAAAGGACTATATTGCCTCTAAGATGCAACACTATCCGTATATGGAGCCAGCCATAAAGCACAATTTTAAGGGTTTTTAAAAACCATTTAATATACATCACATATTACATATGTCTTCTTTCTGATTGCACAAAAGATGGCAACTTCCTTGGAAGCAAATCTGGGTTATTTTTTATTCCAGGAGGATTGAACTGTGTGGAAGAATAAACATTAGTAATTGACAAACTTTGATTTTAGTAAAATGCTTTTACTGATACTTTAATAGTGATCTATAATAAACTCTACTGAACATAGAAATTGGTGCCCTACTTATTCAAAGTCCTAAAACCTCCAGACCTTGCCTTGCCTTCTATTTAAATAAAATCTCCAAACATGAAAAATTTACGAGAGCTTTGTGAAGCATTATCAGAATAGTTAACATGAACTATGACACCATTAATACAAGGCAATATGTTCAAGCACAGCTTAATATGAATATTAAGTAGTCTTTGTACTGTAGTAGTCGCATTCAAAAGTAAAGTAAAACTAGTGGCTCTAAGGGACAGCTGGTGATCTGCAAGTAATAGTTGGTTCAAATTACCAGCAATAATAAACCTAATGATAAAATGTGGCTTTGTAACTATCAGCCAGTGGGAGCTGGATACATGAGTGAAGTTTTGGACCTAATTTTTTTTTTTTTCATATAGTACAGAACTTTGTTTCATTCATTGAAAAAACATTGAATTATTTTTCCCTGCTGAAAGACGTTATAGGAAAATTAAATGGTTTGTTAAATAAACTAGTAGAGCACTTTTCCTTTTCAACATAATATGCAAATATGGAAAATACTCAGATCTTTGTGTGCATAAATCTTTGGTAAGCAAAACCCAGTTTTCTATTTTAAAAAAAATCCTTGCTTTGAAAAATACACTTCAAATACCTTAAAATACAGGTCACAAACATGCAGTTTAGTTCTATTCACGTTAAATATAGAGAAAGCAACAGTAGTTCTAAAACAGCACTGTGTACTCTTTTTTTGTTTGTTCTACACTTTGCTTTTTAGCTCTCTTGCTCTTAAAATAACTTCAGTTGTCTTTATGAGGGTCAAATGCTGGATGGTCTTCAAAGTAAAATTATATAATGTATTTAAAAAATATATAATAAGTAGAGAGAGAGGGCTTAATGTATTCCACATTTGGGAATTGCATCCTTTAAGGGCAAAAAAATTCAAACCGATAGGGCCCCATTTGCCTGCTGGGGCAAACGCCTAAATGCATTTGTGATTGTGACTTAAACATGGCAGCCCACAATTCCAAGTAACGATCACAGGCAATAAGCAAGGTGCTGTAGTATGGGCCTGCATCCTGAGCCAATAAAATACCGCAGCACCAGATTTCCTGTAAATTTGCTGTAAATTTAGGTAAGATCTACTAAATCTGTAAATTCTTTCTTGATGAATATTTTTGTAACTTCACAATTCACTATAGAAGCCTGTAGGTGAAATTGGTGCTCAGGCATATAATAGTAGAGCAACTCCTATTGTACGAATAACAAAACTATAAGGTATATAAGATTTTAGAGCAGAGTTGAGTCTGCTGATATGTTGCATGATCATATCTAGAATATTAAAACATGTACTATTCGTTTTCTTTAGAAAATTTAACTACAGAATATAATTATTGTAGTATAGTGTTTGTTTGGTTCAGGTGAGAAATGCTAGTGTTGCTTTGAAGACTGACCTAAAGCCTGATGAATTGCAATACCTTTGATTGTATCTGTAGGTATGACATTCTTGTAATGCCTGTTACATTCCATTTATAGTTCATGTGAGTTTAGAACTGTTTGCCAAAAGAATGTTTGAACCTTGATCTCCATTTGTTTTGTTTTTCTAGAGCAATTCTCTTTTGGTTTCTGAAAGTCTACGAGGTGTTGATAAAAGAAGGAATGGTCCTGACTATTCTAATGACATCAAGAAAAGAAAGATGGAAGACAAGGATTCCAGTCACTATGTAAGTGAATAGCAACTTCAACATAAAGCTATAGCAGAGAGAACAATCTGTAACATGACACCTGCCAGAATACAGATGCCATCTCATAACTCACTGTGTTAACAATTACAGTTTCAAAGGTAGATATTTACAATGTGTTCTCTTTTAAACACCTTCCACTAACTAGGTAGTAAAATACGAGCTGGATGTTTATTCTGTATGCAAAACTTTTCAGCCCCATATTTACATTCTATATTTTTGCATGTAAACTTGCATATTGCTTGTCTTGGCAGAGACATCCAATATACTCCAGGAAAATAGTGCTTCCTGTTTTGGCCACTAGATGGTTTGACTTTAAATCGACCCACTGTGGAATGACTTTGTTCAGCAAAGCAGTATTTCAGCACCCACAGACAAATATAAAAATAAACATCCCTTGCACATTGTTAACTATGTCCTTGTCAGCTTAAAGTAAGTTTGTGTGTTTTGACAACAATGGCCCTTTCAGGTGTTGCAGTGGTTAAAATGCTTCTCCTTATCTGTAGACACTTCACAAGTATTCGAATAAGAAATATACAGCCTATGTACAGGTGGAGATCACTTGTGCATATGATTGTTTATGTACTTTGACATATTACCATTACACCATTTTATATTTTCTCATAATTTAAATATATTCAGTTTTTATCTGCATGCTTATTTTGTCCACCAGAATTCTTTTATTGGTCCATGGAGCAGTAATATTACTAAGTGAAAGTGTCTTATTTAAATGTAATGATTGTGTCCAATTATCCCACATCTACAAATTATTTCTTGTCATCTAACGTCCTATTTTTACATGAGAGGTTTTCAGGCAGTAGTCCTATAAAGGCACAGGAATATAAACCCCTGATATCTGGCCTTGTGGCTGCTACCATGGCTTCTATCCCAAATCTCTTTTAATTTGTTAAAGGAATTTTAGAGTATTAAAATCAAAACTGGGTAAATAGGCTGTGCAAAATAAAAAAATTTTCTAATATAGTCAGTCAGTCAGCCAAAAATGTAAGCTAGAAAGGCTGGAGTGACTGGATGTCTAAATAACAGAACAGAACACTACTTCCTGCTTTGCAGCTCTCTTGTTTTCCACTGATTGGTTACCAGGCTGTAACCAATCAGTGACTGAAGGGGTGGCCACATGGGTCATAACTGTTTACTTTTGAATCTAAGCTAAAGGCTAAGGATCAATTGCAAACTCACTGAACAGTTATGTCCCATGTGGCCACCCTTCAAGTTGCTGAGTAACTCAGTTAGAGAGCTGAAATGTTATCTATTTACCCAGTTTTTATTTTTACACTGAACTGTTCCTTTAAGAGTAATACTGAGGAAAATTGCTGTTTATTTATCAGTCCCAGAGGCCGTACAGCTGGCTGGAAAGGCAACCTGGCCTTGCATATTCCTGGTAAATGTGTAAGTGAAAAATATTAGTATACATTGAAAGGATTATAGGAAAGAAACGTCAATGTATGCAATTTCATGCCAAAATCCAAGCTGTGTGTGCACGGAGAGGCTGATCCTGTGCCTGTCTGTGCACTGATAAGGTTCACTAGAGGACTGCCAATGCTAGTGGCAGATTAATTAAAATGTGAGTTTAAAGCTCACTTTCTATTCACTCCTATGGGTGTTGTAAAATCATTTTTATCAAAATGTTGAACTCGCTTTTCACGAACTTCCACCCACTGGTGAATATAATTCCAAAAATCACATTGAATTGAATAAAAAGCATATGAGATTTTCTGAGTTTAGCTTTAATCTTGCATTTTGATAAATCTGCCCCATGTTTGAATTGGTAGATGGTATTGGTAGAGATAGTGGCAGATGGCTATGATCATATTAGACATAGAGCCTTACTGTCATAGTGAACTGAAATATGAGCTTCTTAATTTTGTTTTAAAAGAAAAGTTGTATTTGCTACTTGCCATAAGAAATTTAACACATAATTGCACAGATCGTTGTACAATTCTTTAGACAATACTGAAACATTAAGATAAGATAAAAAAAAGTTAAATACCCTCAGTTGAATAAGCAATATAGAAACTCCAAAATGAACGTTTAAATAACAAGCATGCCGCAAACTGGTGCTCACTGCATGTAGTATTTTATACTTTCATGCTATTCTGTTCTGGTTTTTTTTGCTAAATATGAGCTCAATCACATTTAAAATACGCCACAAAGCAAAGTTCATAAAATCAACATTGATATCTTGTTCTTTTGGGGTATTTTATATTTTTATATCATTTTGAATATATTGTTTAAAGTTGTCTACATTTCAAAGTGTTTATGCTAAACTAATTTTCTTTTGTTTACATTTATATCTTTCAGGACAGTGATGGAGACAAAAGTGATGATAACTTGGTTGTGGATGTATCCAATGAGGTAGAGTCCCTGTTTAGCTACTTATTACTTTAGAATTCCAATAGTTTTGCCAATTCTGAACTGAAGATATACTGTGGCATCTTTCTTTAAAGAATCTATAATTGATTTTGTTGAACATTTTCATTCTATATTCATTCAGTATGTCAGGAAATATTTAAAGGTGATTTTATAATGTAGTTTTCCAAGAGAGCAAAAAACTCTAGTGTAGATATCACCTTGTACTATAAGCATTATATTAGGAGGTTTTTGAAGTGTAACATGTTTCTAAATCATGACAGATGAGAAACTGTTCCATTTACACTTATTTCCTGCACTGTTCAGGGTAATAGTGAACTGTATGTGGGAAATCTAATGTTTTGTGAACCGTTTTGCAATTCATCCACCATTGGCAAACCAGTTGCATATTTTTTCATTTTAAACAGTATGCAGTTCATCTAATCCCTATTGGCAAAACATGATTGGCATTAAAAATGTTTAAATCATCTTGTGAACCAGTACCCAATATGTTTTCAATTTAGTCCCTGTATACACAGTATGATTGTATTTATATCTTCATGTATTTACAAATTGCCAGCAAGTTACACACTTTACATTCATTTATAACAAGCAGGATTCTTACAATAATTCTACAGAGCTTACAGTCTATAATTTTGTTCCTCCTGAAAAGGTAGCAGCAGCAGCATAAAGCAAAAATAAATCTAAATGTGCAAAACACATACATTAATATTTAAAGTTGAACAAATCGCACATATCTGGACTGTCTCGGATGTGAAACAATTTCACTGTGTGTGTGTTTGTGTTTTATTGCATATAATCTCAGATCTTGGTGCTGTGTCTAGTGTGAGCCCTAGCCCTTATTACTTTACCATTGCAATCTAGGGTGTCCTTGATCTGAACAGTTTCCTCTTCAACTACCTGCTTTCAGCTTGTATGCACACAAAGTTACTAGAAATTAAGTTTAGCACATGCTTCTTGGTTATGGGAAATTAGGGCTGGGGTGGAAAGTCGGCATAATGTTTTTAAAGAGGTTGTGCGCATTTGAGTTAACTCTTAGTATGATGAACAAGGTAATATTCTGAGAAAATTTGCAACTGGATTTATATTTTTTATGATTTGTAGTTTATTTAGCTATTTATTCAGCAGCGCACTAGTTTGCAATTTCAGCAGTTTGGTTGCTAGGGTCCAGATTACACTAGAAACCATGCACTAATTTGAGTAAGAGACTGGAATATGAATAGGAGAGGGTCTGAATAGAAAGAGGAGTAATAGAAAGTAGCAATATCAATAAATGTGTTTTTTTAGATGGGGCCAGTGACACCCATTTGAAAGCTGGAAAAAGTCATAAGAAAAATTACTTAAAAAATAAAATAAATATAAAAAAATGAAGTTGCTTAGAATTGTCCATTCTATAACATACTAAAAGTTAACTTAAAGGTAAACTACCCCTTTACGGGTTACCTGCAGGCACATTACTTACAACTGCACTCCTTTTCGATGTATAACGTATGTCTTTAATTCTGATGATTTGCAGGATCCTACGTCTCCTAGAGTGAGTCCTGCTCACTCACCCAGAGAAAATGGAATTGATAAAAGTCGGTTACTTAAGAAAGATGCTTCTAGCAGTCCCGCATCCACTGCTTCTTCAGGAAGTTCAACATCCTTAAAATCTAAAGAAATGAGCTTGGTGGGTAATCACCTAGGGGGATGTAGAACTGCAGTTTTCCTAATTATTGTTCTCCTGTAAATTGACACATGCAGTTGCATATTAATGATTTATTAACAAATTAAGTATTAAGTAAATTATTAATTTGAGGGGATAATTGAACAATACAGATGTCATTCTGGATCACAGCACTAGCTCACGATATCTAGTCTAGTGCTTGACTATTTGTGACTTTTGCTAAATCTGGTCTACGTTAGTGGATCTAACTCCGCTCTCTGAACTTCATGGCCCATTTTTTTTTGTTTTGTTTTTTTTTTTTTGTTATGTTATTGTGTGTTTGTTCCTTAACGAACAAGACTGCAGAGGGCTTCTTGTTTTAATAATCATCACCATTTAGAAAAGGTTAACAAATATTGGCATACATGTTAAGGATCACAAAACAGCTGCCATTATGTGTCACTGTGTACGTTTTTATAATTACCTTCTGGATTGATGATGGCAGGATGCCGAACAATTTGCGGCTTTGATTTTTATTCTGAGTGCTGTTGTGAAATAGGCAGTTAGCACTTGAAAATCAAAATGCATGGCAATGGAAAAACTAACCACACTAGACACGAAAAGCTACCTTGGCATTTCTCCCTAAATTAAGAGGGTAAATTCAGCAGCCCCGAATTTCACTTAGCTTGATAGGCCAGTTGTAAGTGTACTGGATAAATAAAAAAGGTGTTTTGTGCCAGCTGTTTCTTGACAAGCTCTGCAAGTCCACACAGAGGAAATTATAAGCAGAAATGCATTAACAAAAAAATCTCTGTGCAGCTCATTTTCTCCCGATCTGAGTTTTCATTTTGGCAAAAGAAGTAAAGGTCAGCATATCTTCTCATAAGTTAATGCTGTCAACATTGTGGGGATTTATGAAACTGGCTACAGGGAGGGTTGCTGGTGCCCGGTATCCCAGCTGCTGTTGTGTTAAATTGTGTAATGGGTCCTGGATTAAAAATAATACTCATTTAATTTAATAGCATGAAAAAGCCAGCACGCCTGTTCTGAAATCAAGCACACCAACTCCACGAACTGATGTGCCGACACCCGGCACAAGTGTGACGTCAGGGTTGCGTCAGGGTCTTGGCAAACCACCATCCATGGATCCCCTTATTAATCAAGCTGGTATGGTCTTCCTTTCCTTCACCAGTTAATATTGTGCATGCTATGTAGCTAACTGTTATTTTTGTCAATGCTTCCTATCAAAGTGACTTTATGCATAACAGATGTTTACACAAAGTTTTCTGCAGATGCCTCACATTCTGCCAGACTGTTTACACTTGACTTTATTTTAAATCAAATACTCCTATTTATACCCATCTATTTATTGAGTTATTCTTTTTCTGAATGAAGAAATCACTTCCACTTATTTAAAAGTCACTTTATGCATACTGCAAATGAGTGTAGCAATGTAAGTGTAGCAATGTTTCATGTAAATCCTTGAAGAAATGTATTTAATTTCATAAACCAGCTATTAAAATTCAAAAGTCTGGCCTAGAATAATATTAATTCCAGATTTTCTAACCTTTATCTTTGTTTTTTTGGCAAAGCTGGATAAATTGTAAACAAAGAACAGACCATGTAACATGAGTAAAAGAGGGGGGGGCTGAGGTAGAATTCAGCTGCTAAAGAATTTTTTTTACTGTAAACGATAACTGCTTCTCCTTAGGCTTGAGCATGGCTAGTTCATATGTTTGTTGCACTTTATTTATAGCTGAATGGAAATGCAATTTTGAGCTGCTATTTGCACAAAACCTGCATATAGATCTTATTTAAATTACGTGGCCCCTAGGGAATTTTGAGAGGAAACAAACTGTTATGACTAAAAGGATATTTCCTCCATACCAGTCCATCTGACAAAACCAATAATAAGTATTAATAGTCAAGACTATAGACCACATCTTTCAAAATAGTTTATGAAAAATGTTGACTGTTCACAATTCAATGTAGAATTTAAACAGAAGTGTATAGAGAAAGAGCTAAATGCTACTACAGCATTAAGCCCAAAGATCTTTTGGAACATTTAGACAAACTCAGAATGGACCAAAGAAAAGCAAATAATACTAAACAGTAGAAAGGCTAGGTACATAATGAGAGAGGCCAAAAACCAAGCAGAAAACAAAATATTGCAATAATAAATATGGCAAAAAAACAAATATGTCTAGATTTACTGTTTTACCAGATCACTCTTGAGACACTAATACATTCTACTCCATGGCACCACTGTTTGTACAGTCTTTTTGTACTGATCAGAAAAGGAAATTGGACCATACAAATTCATATATTGTTCCTACACACATAGATCTTCATCAGGGAAACCACTCTTATAATGTCTACATTAACAGGTTCAAATGTGTTGTCCATGTTAATAACTTCCATGAACTAACTTCCCATACAATTATGGGTCGTGCTTGTGGCTTCAGTCTGTTTAATATCCTATTAATAGCTGGCTGTTTAAGATCTGCCCATAATATAGCTTTCTAGCAACTAAGATTGCCTTTCCATTCCACCAGTAAATCCAGATGGATCATGCTGAACATTCATGCATTGTGTTGATGATGAAACTGTAAGCAACTACATGTTTTTCCACATGTTTAGCCAAATGCTTGTCCTTTTATTTTTAGGTATATAAACTTTAATATTATTTTCCTTTATTTAACAGCTGCTGCTGGCTTGCGAACTCCTCTTGCAGTTCCTGGCCCCTATGCCGGTCCATTTGGAATGGTACCGCATGCAGGCATGAATGGAGAACTGACGAGTCCAGGAGCTGCCTATGCTAGCTTGCACAATATGTCCCCCCATATGAGTGCGGCTGCAGCAGCTGCTGTTGTAGCTTATGGACGGTCGCCAATGGTAAGAGAATATAAACTTCTGTATTGTTAAGTGCCATGAAATTCATGTGTGCTTGCATGCGTCTATGTAATATTAATATGTTTGTATAGAGAGAGAGAGGAAAACTCAAAACATCTGTAATGTGATAATTTGCAAATGTTTTCCTAAACCTCTTGAGGTACTATTATGGGTGCACAGAAATTTTCAGGGTGCATTCACGCCAAGAGAGTTTTGGCAATACCAGAGCTTTTCAGGGTGCAGTCATGCCAAGATAGTTTGGGAATACCAGAGCTTAAGAATCCTATGTAGCTTCCTGGTGCACGTGAGCATGGCATTCAGTATTAACAGAAATTTATATTTGTTTTCCTTATTTTGTTTCTTTAGAGTGGGTTTGACCCTCCACCACATATGAGAGTGCCAGGAATGCCTCCAAGCTTAGCTGGAATCCCTGGTGGCAAACCGTAAGTTTTATTGGGTATACTTTACAAGTGGAAGTCATATGGGTTTATTTGAGCTATAAACTAAAGTGTAATCTTTAGTACACACTTGGGCAGTGTATTCTTGTGTGGGACCAACTAATGCCGCCATTGTCATTTTTATGTAACATTTCATCTCTGTATATTTACACTTCTGCATATTCTCTGGAGCTGCTTGCTTTCTTACAGTAGTGTAATTTGCCTCTAATAGCTTTAGAAATGATCTCCGCAATTTGCAGATTTAACAAAATTGTTTGAAGGCACCACCGACAAGAAGAAATCCATTTAATTGCACTTCTCGGGCATTTATGAATATGAGAACGCAGGCATTTAAATACGTTCATAAAGAACAAATTTTGGCCAGCACTATGAACAATTTTCTCCATATGCATTTATTATAACAAGGATTTCTGCTAATGATTCCTATGATAATCATCTTAGCTGAGGCAAGCAGTACAGCAATGTAAGACAAACACGGGCTGTATATTTTCAATTGTTGCTTCATTAATTAATACTCTGTGAAAGATGACAATGGCAAACAAGAAAATTAGGTAAAGCTTCTGTTTTGTACCAGACTATTGGAAAAAAAAAAAACATGCATGCTTTGATAATGTACATTATAACATATGTACTTTATAACACTATATAATAAAATTTATTGTTCCTTACGTCGAATTGACACCTTAATCATAAATAAGTAGAAAAATTTGATCCCCACACCAGGACAATCATAATTTAACTGGTTTTGTTAGTGTCAGAAAAGTTATTCGTATTGTTACTGAAATGAAAATGTGCTTATATCAGTACTATTGTCAGTTTAATTTAGGTTCATCTCTAAACCAGGGGTCCCCAACCTTTTTCACTTGTGAGCAACATGCAGATCTAAAAAGAGTTGGGGAGCAACACAAGCATGAAAAATTTCCTTTGGTGGTGCCAAATAAGGGCTGTGACCTGCTATTGATAGCCCCTATGTGGACTGGCAGCCTACAGGAGACTCTGTTTGGCAGTACATCTTGTTTTTATACAACCAAAACCTGCCTCCAAGCCTGGAATTCAAAAATAAGCACCTGCTTTGAGGCCACTGAGAGCAACATCCAAGGGGTTGGGGAGCAACGTGTTGCTCATGAACTACTGGTTGGGAATCACTGAGTCTATACTTAAAGCATGCATGATATTGTAAAGGAAGAGAAACCCTATTGTTTGAAGAACTGAATCAAGGAAAACCTTACTGATTTGCTTAATGCAATGACTTTATTAAAGAGAGGCAGAAAAATGTCTTACTTATATAAGTAAAAATGAGAGAATCACAAAAATGAGGAAAAATTCATATTCTTGCATACATAAAAAATAACCGGACTAGAAATGTGATCAAAACAAATATTTGCATCCATAGTCCTGTTATAAACCTTTTTAATAATAATACAACAGCCAGATGAGCAATTTAAAGGAAAACTATACCTTTAGAATGAGTATTTAACCACTGACAGTAACTGAACTACTATTTGTGCCCTAGGTTTTAATTCTGAATTGACCTTCAGTTTTTTTCCCCTTGTAGTTACTCTATTAGTGTTGCAAATAATTACCCTGAGAGAGGGCAGCTTGCATTGCCAAGACTTTAGCTTAACAAACAGCACTAGCTACAGGCTGAACACTTGTAGTGTCATGAAAGTACTGATTTTTTTCTTTCACAATAAGTGGAAACACAGATGGTTTGGTCCCAGATATAAGATTGTGTAGCTTATGGTAAAGACATGGTGCATCAGAGAATATATATTATGTTTTAGAGTTCCACAATGTTTTACATTCTTCTAGCCTATTCTGAAACAAAACTTTTTAAAATGAATTGCATTTAAATGCATGTGTTTTTACTTAATGTGCTGTTATTGTTATTTTTTTTCCTCTAGGGCCTACTCATTTCATGTTACAGCAGATGGTCAAATGCAGCCAGTCCCTTTCCCCCCTGATGCACTTATAGGACCAGGCATTCCAAGACATGCGCGACAGATAAACACACTAAATCACGGGGAGGTAGTGTGTGCAGTTACCATCAGTAACCCCACAAGACATGTATACACTGGTGGGAAGGGATGTGTTAAAGTCTGGGACATCAGCCAACCTGGCAACAAAAGCCCCGTCTCTCAGCTGGATTGCCTGGTAAGTGAACAAGAACTTGTGCACAGGGTAATTTCCCCTTTGAGAATCTACAAGGAAATAGATTTGCAGGCTTCGGCTCATGTCCTTTTAAAACCAAGGAAATAGCCTTGGACCCTGTTTCCTGAGTTAGGCTATTAAGTATAAGAAGTATCCATTTCTTTTGTCAGTGAATGTTATGGTTGAAATAAAAGGTGTCGATTACTGAAATGTGAGAAATGTATCCATATATTTTAGGGATAGTTTTGCTCAAAGGAAGTAAGAGGTCTTTCAGATTTATATTCTGGTGAATATACATACTGGCCTGATCGTATCTGCTAATCCAGTTTGTTAATTCGACTTTGATTTAGAAACAATTTAAATTCAAATTATTGGCATATGTATAGTTATCCTTATTGACTGCACTCATAGTCTGTCATTTCCACTGTGTATTTACACTGCTTGTTTGCCAAGTAGGCGGTTAAAAAAAATTTTTAGTTGACGATTATGAAAAATAGTCTTTGGCTTTAGCGTTGCTGTGATGTATGTGTACACAGGCTGTTGCAGACAGGCTGCTTTTGTCAACTTGTTTAAGGAATTCATGTAAACAATATTCTAATGTGGTTGGCCTATAGAAGAAAATACACCTGGGCCCTTTACTTCTGTGTTTTTTATCACAAAGAACAGAAATGCCAAACGAGGGAGCTTTTAGCCTATCATTCCTGCCAAGCAGAATCCTACCTCTGGTTATCTCCAACTCTCACAACTCACCACCAGCTTCACCATCTGTGCTTTAGTTCAGCAGCTCAGTAATGGTCTTCCTGTATGACATCCCTTTTGCAGTCTAATAGTGGGAAGAATTGCATATGCTGCCTTAAAGGAGAAGGAAAGGTTAAAACTAAGTAAGCCTTATCAGAATGGTCCATCTAAATATACCAGTAAACCCCCAAAGTAATGTTGCTCTGAGTCCCCTGTCAAAAGAAACACTGCGTTTCTTTCCTTCTATTGTGTACACATGGGCTTTTGTATCAGACTTCCTGCCTTCAGCTGAAACC
Source organism: Xenopus laevis (assembly GCF_017654675.1). Classification (NCBI taxonomy): domain Eukaryota; kingdom Metazoa; phylum Chordata; class Amphibia; order Anura; family Pipidae; genus Xenopus; species Xenopus laevis. Next base: position 144,374,072 of record NC_054371.1, on the reverse strand, counting down.
TCATTGCCCTGGGCAAGAGCATGCTCAGTTTGCTCCTCTTCCCCCTCCCCTCCCTTCTCTACTGTAATCTGAGCCCAGAGCAGGGAGAGACTCAGGCAGGATGTGATGTCACACCACATTAATACTGCAGCACCTATCCTAAACAAACAGAGAGTTTCTAGAGCTTTTTACTCAGGTATGGTAAAACATTCTACAGAATAAATATAGCATTGTAGCTTGCACTATTGCAGCTAATCTATTGGCAATAAAATGCCTCCGTAGCTTTCCTTCTCCTTTAAAGGGGTTGTTCGCCTTTGAGTTTACTTTTAGTATGACGTAGAAAGTGACAATTTGCAATTGGTCTTAAAATCGACTGGATATTTGGGTTTTTGGTGGAAACTGAGAACCTTCCCATGGGTTCATTGTCTCTAGCTCTGTCTGTTGGCTGCAAGAGCATTAGCCATGAGCACAGCTGACTGGCCGAACGCTATGAACAAAAGCTCATTGAGCTTCTCTGGTGCAAGGCTCATTTCTGGATCAGGCATTGAAAGCTTTAGTCAGCTTTCACACCAATGGGCCTATTAATTGATATTGATTTGAAAATCAGTATTTTCTAAACTGCTATGTTGACTGTCTAGTTTTGAAAAAAAGTTAACTGGTTGATTTTCCACTGACTGTGATCAACGAGCCTTATGTCTGTGGTATACAGCAGAAGAGACCATATCACCATTAGTGCAATGGAAACATTTCCTCATCTGTGAATTCAGCATGTTTGAACTAAAATTATGCATACTCGTAACTAAATACATTTATAATACTCAAAAGTCATGAATTATATCCTTATAAACGGTGACTAGTGATGTCATCAGTTATAAGCAGTGAGTAGTGATGTAATTTTGGTCACATGACTCACTAAAACTTGTGTTATTATATACTTGTGTTATAATAAATAAAGTACCCCTTGTTGGAACATATGTGGCTATTAGAAGTCACCTCGGAGTACTATGACCTGTATAAAAGCACTCGGCCTTCGGCCTCGTACTTTTATATGATCATGAAACTCCTCAGTGACTTATAATATCCTTATAATTTACAATAGGGGTACTTTATTCACTATATTTAATTATTTTAACCACCATTTTCATTGTAATGAAGAGAGCGGTTCTCGGTCTTGGTCTAGAGCAAGTATTATATTGAGTTATTTTGCAGTTATTTTGGAATTATTTGTTAGTTTGTTTTTTTTTCCAATAGCCATTATCAAGCCTTTAGCACTCTTGTACAATTTGTACTTACTGCTTTTTTTCCAATTTCACAGAACAGAGATAACTACATCAGATCATGTAAATTACTGCCTGATGGATGCACTCTGATTGTGGGAGGGGAAGCCAGCACATTATCCATTTGGGACCTGGCAGCTCCAACTCCACGTATAAAAGCAGAACTGACATCATCTGCTCCAGCCTGCTATGCTCTGGCCATCAGCCCTGATTCCAAGGTCTGCTTCTCCTGCTGTAGTGATGGCAACATTGCAGTCTGGGATTTACACAACCAGACTCTAGTACGGTAAGCCAAAAATTGAGTAATGAAATTGGATACCATGTATTCAAGAAACACAAAAAACTACCAGTGGATAGGTTTTATGAATAAGTTAAAACTGTACACCAACAATAATTTAATGGTCTACTGAGCATTTTTTTGGGGGGGGGGGGGCTATAACACTTGTTCTAAAAACTATAATAATAAACTTTTTATAAAGTTGTAGTAAGACAGTTTTATATGTTACATCTGGCCATTGTCTGCTTTTTTTTAATCGTAGCTTGCTTGGCACATTGTAGCCTATTAAATGTATTTTTTAATTTTAAAAATTTTTAGGCTGCAAAAAGAAACCAACAGCTGAACATATAACCCACGTTCGCAATATGTGTATTTTACATTTTCTGCATTTATCCCCAAAAGAGAGGCAGACATGAACTATGTAACTATGTCACAACTGACTCCCAATTGTTTTGCCTCCAACAGACACATTTGATCACATAACCTCCAGTAGGGGATCACATGGCAAAGCTATAGTTTAATAAATTAGTTTGACACCATTCTAATGTCACAAAAGGCCCTATATATTTGGTGGCATGTTGCTTAGGTGGTGCTAGTTGCTCATGAGTGGTAAGCAGCTGTATTTGTATTCAGTTACTTATAGGCCACATATATAATCTCCTCCTGCTATAACTTCTATTTATGCTAAGATTAAATTGACTATAAGAAACCATAAGCCAAAAGGGAGAATTAAGTGGTTTAAGTGGTTTCACTCTTTAAATAGTGACGAATATATGTTGAGTGAATGGTCTTGCTCAAATTAATATCAGTTCAGTGGAATGCTGACACCAGTTCTTAAGAAGTGACCTTTTATATTTTGAGTTCCATGACCCTGACAGTTGGAATATTTTAATACTTGCAGCGAATGCCAAAGGGGTTAAATAAGGCTTAGCACGGATTTTTATTTAATTGCTCTTAGAGCTAAGTTGTATGTAGCTCACATCTTTTGAATCCTATTACGCTGGCAAACCTACTTGAATAGAAGTCCAGCAAACTATTCAGTTTGGAATAAATCCACAAGGCTTTACAGGCTGTTTGGCAGGCACATGACAGATTTGGGACTCTGATAATTCTAGTTCCTACCTTCACTTGAAATTTTAAACAAGCACAGACGGTGTCCTTTTGCCGTTTACCTCTGTCCAGTAGATTTTATTTTTCATTTTTTTAACATATTCAGCCAAGTATTTGATATCTCTCTTGCCATGCCTCAGAATGCCAGGCCATACCCCATTGTGGCTTTTTGTAATGAAGTATTTGTTCTGGGAGCCTCTTGGCAACTACTTTTTCCTGCAAGCTATTTTCTCAGTGCAATGATTGTTGCCAATGCAACACTTTTTTTCTAATTACATTTTATACATTTTTTTATGCAAAGTGTGCTTATTAAATTACTAAAATTAGAGACACCTAAGAACCTGTGTTTTGTTTCAAAACAGAAAGGGAGGAGCATAACTCTCTCTCTCAATAGATTTACAAGAGGTGACACATGTAGGGAAAGTCCAAAGCTAACAACACAGCAATGTTTACCTTGAATACTGGCAGGAAATCATTATTCAATCTTGTTTGTCTTATCAGGCAGTTCCAGGGCCACACAGATGGAGCCAGCTGTATTGACATTTCTAATGATGGTACCAAGCTCTGGACCGGGGGTTTGGACAACACAGTAAGGTCCTGGGACCTTCGTGAAGGACGACAGCTCCAGCAGCATGACTTTACATCACAGGTAATTGCTGCCATAGTTTTCATCCCCCACAAGTGTACTATCAATTTATTCTCATTTATTATTCTCCAAGTAAATATTTGCTTATTTAAGAGTAAGAGAATAACCAAATTAATACTATGGTTTATAAAATGCTCTTTAAGCCTTAGTTATACTTTTTTATTGTTGAATTGTTTATGGAGTAGTAGATCTAGTTTTCACAGGCGATTGCTACTGCCATATAATTTGCCAGTTCTGATGTCTGCAGTTTATCTGCAATACAAACTTTACTTTTTATGATTTCCTTTTCTCTGGATTATTTCAAACATTGAGGTTAACACTGTTAGTGTTTTGCCTCCACAAAGTTCAAGCAAATAATTTCCCATTGTATTTAGTGAGAATTACATTTGTCCTCGCAATTTTCAACTGGGTGCAGGATAGTGCTCATGTTAGCTGAAAACTGCACCAGCCCGGGTACTATTGTGGAGTAGCATGTTGCATTTGTTCTGTTATCTTCTTAATGCTGGTTGTGCATGCACACCATATTGAAAAGTCGAACCTTAAACAAAAAGCCATCTTTTTCACTCTACTGCACATGTGTTGACCGGGAGCAACATATGAATAAAGACTGTGATGTAGTTCTCATACAAAAGTATCTTAGGCAGGTGCAGTTTTCAGCAAACAGGATCACTTGCCTGGGGTGTCAGATAAACTGTTATTTCTGGTTGATGCCTAACATTTGTCACCCACCAGTAAAAGAACTCCCCTTGTTCTTTTAAAGATGCCTTTTAAAAAAAAAAAGTGCAGTTTGCCTTTGTGGGGCTGCAAAAAATTGCATCAATTCCAGGAAAACTTCAAATTCCAATGACCCCTTGTTTGTTACTACTAATTTATTGTTTTGCTGTAGTGCTTTGCCCTCAAGGAGCGCTTTACAAATAAAAATATACATACATACATACATACATACATACATACATACATACATGCAAATTTGAGTTTACTGTAGTCTGATCATGGTTTGTTAAAAAATGATTGACCACTGTATTTTTCTTGTAGATCTTCTCTCTTGGGTATTGCCCAACTGGTGAATGGTTAGCTGTTGGAATGGAGAGTAGTAATGTGGAAGTACTGCATGTAAACAAGCCAGACAAGTATCAGCTGCACCTGCATGAAAGCTGTGTACTTTCACTGAAATTTGCTTATTGCGGTAAGTTGAAACGAATCTATTGCAGGAGGGTCATATTTTCAGAGTGCTATGTTTATTAGCTGAAATATGATCACAGCAAGCATCTTGGAATTCGTTTTTTCCCATATGTAAGGGGTGTTCACTTTCTAGCTAAAACAGACTACTGGCAACCAGGTAGTTTTCTTCTCTGCGGTTTATATGCAACCAGAGAAAAGCTGATCTGCCTTCTGTATCCTGAATTTGAATGCAGACATCTGCTGAATTAGTGCACACCTCTTTTCTAAAATATACATATATTTGTGTGTGGACTAATGGGCTGAACCCACCCCTGTCATTGCCCATGCATTCAGTAAATGGAAAGCAAGAGGTTGGGTTTTCTCTGCTGGCATTAATACTTTCTAATGGCAGACCTGCTTGCCATTAGCCCAAATGGAATACTGTCATGAAAACAATTTCAAATATTGAGTTAGACAATTTTTTTTCTAGCTACATAGAGGGATGGGCCAGTGTGCTGTGTTTCAGTCATATGATTATAGTAACAGTAGCAATTTAATCATAACAACGTCATTTTAGGTATTTCTTTAGGCTAATATTGGGTGTTTTGACCATCAAAAGTAAAAAGCTTCCGTCAAAATGCCATTCAGTCAAAACCATTTCCTGAAAATCCCCTTAGGAACTATTTAAATCCGTTGCAAAACTCAGGATGAAAATGATTTATGCCGCTTATGATTCTAATAATCTTTGTTCTGATGTTCATCTAGGCAAATGGTTTGTAAGTACTGGAAAGGATAATCTTCTTAATGCTTGGAGAACCCCATATGGAGCCAGTATATTCCAGGTAGGTATTTCCCTATGCTCACTAATGAGCACATGTACTTTATCAACATTCTAAGCCTCTTCTTTGAAAAATCATTTTGGACTAAAATTGACCTAAATATAATAAGTTCTTTGTGAAACGTGAAAAAAAAAATTTACTGTTTGACTTTTGTAAGAGCCACATATTTTATTACAAAAAGTGGCTCACTGAGATAACTGAGCTTACTTATAGACTCCTGTCATGGATTCTGTCCATTGTTGCAGAAGCAGTCACACAGAATAATTCTGCATTAGTCCTGCTGGGGATACCGGGTTGTTGTTCTATAACAGAAGGTTAAAGGTCAGAAGATCCCTAGTGCAATGTATAAGCTGCAGAATAACAGCTCTGTGTTCTTCTTTCCCACAGTCTAAAGAGTCCTCATCCGTGCTGAGCTGTGATATCTCCATTGATGACAAATACATTGTCACTGGGTCAGGGGACAAGAAGGCCACAGTCTATGAAGTCATCTACTGAAAGCGATAGCAGCTTCACTACCTTTTTAATGGATTTTCCAGGCCAAGATGTTTACTAGTTTGGAAAAGAGAATAAGGAAAGAAGTGACTTACATTGTGGATTATGAACTGTTTTTTTGTTGTTTTCTACTGGCACAAAAAGTGCAAATGACTTCCTCAACATATAAACTGCCTAGAACAAACTGAAATGAGAAAGATGGATAAGGAATGTCTTAATAAGTCTGCTGACTTTTTTTTTCCCCTTTTTTTTTATAATGTGATGAACATGGACGCAGGTGTTAACCTGGATGTAAGGGTAAATCCAGATTTGGAGTTTACTATGCTAGACTTCTGGCCAAATTTTTGTCCCTATGGCTGTTGAGCTACATTTCTCGGCTAAATACCGTACCGTAGTCTGAGAATTCATGTCCCCGACAGCTTGAAGGCTATGAATTTGACATTCGCAAAACAGTATCTTTTTTGTTTTTTTGTATTGTGATTTTTGTACTTTGTTTTAAGGTTAAGCATTTGTAAAAAATGTAAATATATTTGGTTTGCTACAGTAAAGGCTTTAGTACCAACAGACCTTTTTTTTTTTTTTTTCTAACTGTCAATATGTAAATGTAAATCCCATGGTGTATATAGGATTTGTAATTATCTGCCATTACAAAGGTTGTGAAGTTCTATTCATATTTTACTACACTGTGATAGGTTTAGGCAAGTTGTAAATGTTATAAATATAAGCAGCCATCATGGGAGATCTGTTTAGTTGCCTATGGGATCAATTGGTTTAAGTTTCTCCTGTTCCTCCTTTCTAACAATTTGTTTAGCTTTCTCTTGTCACTTAATTGCTGTAACCATTTAAACAAGGAGCTTCCTTAAAGCCCTGCCATATCATCGTGCCGTTCTAATATCAGAAATCTGTTCAAAGCAGACTGTCTGCCGGTACTTGGCTTGGGCAGTATCAGGGTTCTTTAAGTGTATATATAAAATTAAAACCTATTTCTCATATTATTAGCCCTGTATGCTTTAATTTTCCCCAGCATTAATTTGTTTAAATGGAATCTCCCAAGACCAATTGACGAATCTGGTCCCCTTCACTGATGTTCTGGCCTATTATTGCTTCATTTTCACCTGGTAGGACCCATTTGCTGGTAACTACTTTTTTTTTTTTTAAATTTCTTTTATGAGCCTTTGTAACAAGCCATAATGAGCTGCTTGTTCATGTTGTGTATACCTGCGTGGTTTCTTTAATTCTGCTCAACATCCAAATTAAAATCTTTTAATTATGTCCTTTTGCACTCAAAATATTTTCTTCTTTTTGTTGATTTCTTGGTGCATCGTAATTAGTCCACTCGTGAATGTAAGTCACTGCCACTGGTGTTGCATTCTCCTAAAACCTCTTCTAGTAGGTGACCAATCTGTCTATTTGCTTGGAAACAACTAACAAATGGATTGCTGAACACTAATGCAAAAAAAAAGTAGGATCTACATTTCTGTTTTAACATTGCATCTGTGTCTTTTAATTCTTCCCAGAAGTGAGTAAAATGTGAAAGGTGCAAGGAGTGTAAATGTGAAATTTTTAGCAATATGTGCAAGTATCCAGGTCCTATTCTGTGCATGTATTCTTAATGCATAATCCGTTTCTCTCTTGTATAGAGTAGAGCTTACCTGTACTACTTTCTCACAGTCTCCGTTGCTGTCCGGTAGATACTGTTGGGGAAAAAAAGTCTCACCTTACTATAAAAGAATATTTAGTTTCACATCATTTATATTTGAGGGCATTCAGTTGTTTATAGAAGACAGGCTTTTGCTTACATCCTCCTCATTTGAATTGGCCTCTGTTGTTTTTTCCCTCTCTCTGGGATATTTATTTTACACAGCATGTCTTCCCATGGGCTATATGATATCCTGCTATTGCTTTGAAGTATTTCATATTTTTTGTTTAGAGTTACTTGTGATGAAACTGGCTTAACATCAGTTACCGTGTTTATACTTTTGGTAATGATGCAGGTGCATGTCACATGTAATAATGGCAACCATAACAATGCTAAGGGGCATTTAGCTAGTGACCTCCTGGGAGTCTGTAATTCAAATTTGTAGCAGTGGGCGGTGAGTTACTGCCACGGTAGCCACTGTATTTATGAACAGAGTCCTCATAAGGCAGCGAGGCTAGGCATTAGGGATGGGCGAATTTTTTTCTCCTTATTTCGCTGCGGAAATGACACCCATAGATTTTGCTTTTCGGTTAAAAAAATAAAAAATGACGCACGTCAAAATTTTTGACGAAACGGGTCAAATTCGCCCATCCCTAATTAGAAACTATATGAGTCAAATGACCAAAGTCGCGTCATATGAGCACTACGGTAATTATGCTACTGATTTATTATGCACTACCCCTCAGTTTCCTCAAGTCATTGAGCTTTGTGAGATGCACCGAAGAGTCTGCAGTTGTTGGTTAGTCTTTCTAACAAGTTAAGCATACCTTGGACAATGAAAGTCATGAAGGTTGGTTAAGCCAACGCAATTTCGCAGGCGTCATGTCGGATGCGACAGAAATAGGGTAAGTAATTCTATGTCGGATTGTGTCGCAGTATTGATGCGACACGACTGTCGGATGCAGACGCTGCACGCTACAGTCGTGTCGCGTCAACAATGTGACACAAACCGACAATAGAATTACTTACCTTATTTCTGTCGCATCCGTTGTTACGCCTGTGTTTTTGCAGGCCGGAATTGTCCTGCCCTAATAGATTTCACAGAAGTAGAGTAGGAGGCGGCAGCTAGGGGAAACTTTCAAAATTCTAGCGGTCTGTGTTATAATGTTTGTTGTGTTTGAAAACAAACAAGACAACTGGTCAAATATCTTCGTCAGAATTCCTTCTGCATCAGGTTTTCTCTGTTTTGGCTGAAAGTTTATTTTTGTAGGAAAAAATATTAAGATGTTGATTTACATATTTTCATCCAGTGTATGGCTGGTTAATCTATTATGATTATAATAAGCCTTCTTCTTCCTGCATCAGCCTTGTCTGTAACCTGAGAATCTTATATGCCTTACACCTTGTATTGCCCTTTTCCCTTCTTCAGTTTCTTATATCAATTTGCAATGGGTGGAAATCTCAGTAGGATATGATCGCATGGGGAGCACTGCCTTGCTGCTATCACATGTACTGACATCATTTGTGGATGTGAGCCTTCATTGGAGAAATGACCTTTAAGGATACATCAAAATAAGAGCTGGGATTGCAAAGTATGAACAATGCTGTAAATTTGCCCATAGTCTATATAGAACAATGCTGCATATAATAAGCACATGTAGCTAATAGGTGTTAACATTGCTTTTATTCCTGCATTATATTCCATGTATGTCCCCCTGGAATAGGAGGAAATAACTTTATGGACATTCAGGTCCTTTTGTGTGTCCCATAAAGCAAATGTATGTGGCATTGCCATCACAACAGAATAACTGTCCTCACATGTCAAAGCACCACTGTTCTCACCCTCTCAAGTTGACATGTTTTGAACTCAAATGTCATATATCTAAGCAGTGGGCTGAATTAGGACAGCGTATAGAAGAAGCTTTTTTGTTTTATTTCAAAAATATTTCAGTTCTAAAAACAAAATCCCAAGAGCTTAGTTATCCTTTATTCTTTTGTTTTCAGCAAAAAAAAAAAAACCCATATAAAGCCTTTTTTTCTGTGAGAACCCTTAATACGAGTAATGTTAATGTGTGTAGTATATCACCCACAAATGCTTTAAGATAGAAGAGCACACAAAACCAAAAATAGCTTGTATGATCATTTTTTTTAGCAGTCCCAATTCATCACAAATTAAATCCATCTGTTCATTTCACACTCTTTGTTACACTTGCCTGAAGAAATTCACTGTGGGTTGCTCCATTACTTTAGAAACTGGATGTAATTATGATAAGCTAATAACTCATATTTTCTGGTTAACTGCATTGTGTGCTTTTGGAGAACGACCAAAGTGTTTTTTCCCCCTAGTATCTCCGTAGCTTCATATTTAATACTCTCCATAACTTCTTCAAATGAGGTTGAAAACAAACATATGGTGCGGTGAACATGTTCGTTTACTAAGCTGAAACAAGAAAGAAACAGTCAAAACAAGTTATAGCCTTATCTGTGTGCTCTGTACTTCTTTAAAGCCTCCTTCTATAATTCATATCGGCATTCCACAGTTCCTAGAATGTCACCGCACAACTGTACTTTTTGGGGGGTTACGTTGCAAAGTGTCTTAAAAGCTAATTAGCATTTATGGTCTGAAAAATGATTGCTATTTGTTTCTAGACCTGGTACAAACGCCATCACTTTTATTACATTAACAGCCCAATGTTTTATAGCTGAAGGCACCTTTTACACCAGGGATTATGCACAGCTTGTACCTAGTGGCAGGTGAAAAATATTTTAGCAAGTGCAGTGACACAAACGTTTTGGGTCAAATGGATTATTAAAAGCTGTGTTGATTTTTGAATTCTTAATGACCGCAGATGTAGATCAAATACGCAAAAAGCTATGGACAGAAGAAGAAGTAATCCATTATTACAGAAAAAAATGTTTTTGGTTTGTTTTAATTTGCGCACAAACCTTAAAAAGAGGAAGACTCATCACCATCCACTTCTTGTAGATCTTGGCAGCTGATGACTGAAGCCTGAAGAGCTTGCCTTGGGGTTGACAACATTAAGTCCAAGCCAAACAAAAGTACAGGAACATGAATAATGTCCCTTTTACATATCATGCTGAGGATTAGCCAAGCTAAGCAAAGCATTTGTTTGGAAACAGATGATGAAGGTGTCATATATCCTACTAACCACTGATCTCAATATATTTACAAGCTTTGTTTCTAGTAGCTGGGTCTATTTTTTCCATTCCATGCATTGGAAAAGCAGAGGAATGAGTATGCTGCATATTTTTTGTTTTGCAGTCTTGAGTTACCAAAGTACAGATGTGGGAATCCATTATCCAAAGCTCAGAAACACAGGAATGCCATATCCCATAGAATATATTTTTCATTAAATAAATCTAATTTAAAAAAAAAAAAAAAAATGATTTCGTTTTTTTAATATGAAATAATAAAACAGTAGCTTGTACTTGATCCCAACTGAGATATTATTAATCCTAATTGGAAGCAAAACCATCCTATTGGGCTTAATTTATCTTCAAATTATGTTTTTTTTAGTAGACTAAAGGTATGGAGATTCAAATTACAGAATGACCCTTATCCAGGAAACCCCCAGATCCCTAGTATTCTAGATAACCAGTCCCATACCTGTATCACCTCAGAGAATAGGCAACCCTTTTGTTTTTTTTGTGTTTTTGTACATCATTAGTAAGTTGCTAGGTTTCTCTGTGGAGGAAAGTGTGTGGCCCAATTGGTCTGATCACTAGGGACAGGGCATATGGTTTGGTCCTTACCTCCCTTTTTTGATGCTATAATATATTACCCAGAATCCTGTATGTGATATTTTCTGTACTAAGGTAATTTACTGCTACTTTAGGACTTGTCATGGTTACAGAAACGAGCACGCCTGTTAAAATCATGGCTGGTGGTGTCTTTTTATTGTGCATGTGTTACTAATTGCTGCAAGTATAGTTGTTGGGTAATTTATTCCATAGTTATAATGTCAGCAGAATATCCTAGTATTTCTTAATGGAATTCTTACACCTTTTTTTAATAAAGAAGCAATATCTTGTAGACTGCATCCAGCTAATTAAACCAAGGCGACTGCTTTTACTTCAATCAGTGTCTTATCTGCAGAACTACAGAAAATTGCATATTAGCCAGAAATAGTGAGACGTTTCAGTTGTTGCTTTACTGCAATTAATCATCTATAAACCTGACTTTCAATGTATTTTATGCCCTAACCTTTGAATGAAGCATCAGCTATAAATAACAGATTCTGCTTTTATTTGTTTGAGGAATAATGTAGGGTCTACTCTAGCCATTGTAGGTTAGTGTGCAATTGGCACTAGAATTAGGGTTTAGGATTCCCTGTCTTGATGTGTTAGCAAAAAAAAAAAAAACAGGCACCCAAGGGGAAAGGGGCCATGTAGTAAGCTAGATCCCTGATGTATCCTTGTTGAAAAGGGGAGACAGAAGATACAGGTATGCAATCCATTATCCAGAAACCCGAAAGCTCTGAATTACATGAAGGCCATCTCCCATAAGCTCCACTTTAATCAAATAATTAAAATGTTGTCAAAATGATTCCCTTTTCTCTGTAATAATAAAAGAGGACCTTGTACTCTATTCTAAAGGTGGCCATACACGGAGAGATCCGCTCATTTGGCGATGTCACAAAACGAGTGGATCTCTCTCCAATAATATCGGACTGATCCGATCGTGGGCAATAGGGCCCAATGATCGCATCCTAGCGCATGGGAAACGGGGGTCGGATTGCAGGACCGTATCAACGAACAGATGCGGCCGCGATCCAATGGGATTTTTTGTCCCATCTGATCGAGATCTGCCCGACTTTCGGCCACTTCTCGATCGTGGAAGCCCGTCGGGGGGCCCCATACACGGGCCGATAAGCTGCCGACTTGGTCTGTCGGCAGCTTTTATCAGCCCATGTATGGCCACCTTAACTCAGATAAACAGTAATTAATTCTTATTGGATACAAAACAATTCTATTGGTTTAATTAATGTTTTAACAATTCCTTACTTAAAATACGGAGATCTAAATTATGCATAGATCCCTTACCCGGCAACCCCATAATCCGACCATTCTGGATAATATGTCCTATACCTGAATAGTGTTCACACTGTTTGTAGGAGCATTATGGAACCAGAATTTGAAATTGCAGTTGAAGCTGTGCAATGGGTTGTCCCCACTTTCAGATATACAGCAATTGATCACGTTCCAATTGCTGTACCGTGACAGGTCTAAATTGCTTATTCAGAGAGAGGCATATTGGATTAAAAAACTAAACACTCTTGACCCTTTGGGTTTGAACAAATATTGTTCCCTCCTATGCTTTTTGAATCAGCGCTGATCGCTGTTTTTTTAAAATGCCAAATACAGTTATGTATTGAAACAATGTAACTGTCCTTGTGGATCTGCTTTTATTCAATGTTTCCTTTTTGTATCACGTGTATGTTATAATTGTGGTTTACTATATTTCCTCGGTGCAGGGTAGTGATGATCCACCCTCCCTCCACCCGGCCCACTCGAGCCCGACTTCCGGTTCCTTTTATAGTCCCGCCCTGCCGATGATGTCACAAAAGGGGCATGGTGAGCAGGCTCACGTCTATAAAAGTTGAACCCTGAATTCGGAATTGTAAGGTCGGGGGCGGAGAGAGCAGGTAGAAGACCCGGAAAGGGGGGTGCAAGGTCAGCCCAAACCCACCCGACCTGCGGGTCCTGCACTAGTGCTACATCGCTAGTGCAGGGCTCCTTTCCTGTCACATGATTGGTGGTAGCGTGCATGATTGGGTGCGTGCCAAGTGTTTTATCTATTGAAACCTGATGTTTTTACTGTGAATTACGTCTTGATAAAGGTGTCCTCTTAATTTTTGTATAATGATTGAGCGCATCAAGCAAGCACCCAGGTTCCGGGTCCTTGAAATTGACACGCAATTCTCCTGAATTAAAATAAATGAAACCTATTTCAGGGTTGTCGTGTTATTAACTGACACCTGAAAACACATGAATGTTTCGTTGCAAAACAAGTGTTCAGAATATCAGTGAGGACAGAAGGGAGAAATGGGGATGAAAATGGACACACAGGACCGTGTACCAAGTTATAGAAATATACAACAGTGGGTCAGTACAATAATGGAGATCATTCTAAAAAAAAGCTCATTATTATTGGGTGTTGCTTTTTTCAACACTGAGTATTGTTTTACTAAAAATAAAACTATGAATATTTAAGGGATATTGTTTGGCACATTATATGCATGCCTCTGCTACTATAATAATTCATAAAACAATGGCAGGATTTGCTCTTTGAACGTGGTTCCTCACCTTTATATTACAGGAAGCAACACTGCGCCTCTGAAGTGCTAACATTTTACTGCAAGTCTCTCTCGGCCCTGTTAGTCTGGCTAAGAAATCTGTCAGTGCTCTGTAGTGGAAAATTGCTTGATGAGTTCTGCACATAGCACTGAATGAGGTTTTTTGGGTTTGATGTCGTTCCAATATAGAAATAATACATGGAATTCCTTTTCGACCTGCTTAAAGTATTATTCACCGATCCTTCCTGGTGTGAAAACTGCTATCAAAATACATTACAAAAAAAGTTTTTTAACATCCACAAAAATGTGAATGATCACAAAAGTTGAACGTTGATGATATTATTAGGCTTAGTCAATGAAATAATAAATAAAACTCCAGTGTCACGGTTAACGTGTGTATTTATTTACTGAAAAATGTATTTCACCTTAAATTTTATTTGCATTTTGTTTCGGTTGCTTGGGGGTTACTTTGTGCCGTGTGTCAAGCGGATGACACTTAAAATATTATGGACTGACAATTTATGCTTTGGTTTGTTTTTTTTTAAGATTAGAAGACTATATATTATAATGCCAGGAAAAGCTGTTACATTTGACTGGACCCTATTGGCCTATTAAGTGGACGAGTTACAGTGTTTTTCTTGCTCCATCTCCTGTCACAACCTATTTTCTGTCTAAGAAAATAGGTGGGAAATTGTCTACAGATTGGAGGAAATGGCATCTCCAGGCCTCAAAAATATGCACAATAGCATGAAACTGACCCTCCCAAAGCAGTCATAGGAAACTAACCTCTGGCTGGGTGTCAATAATCTTTCAACAAAAGTTCAAAATAGGATTCAAGTATTTTTCCTTGTATGTTTTTTATCTTTTTTTAGTAAATTTCTTATTCACGTTCAAACCACATTCTTAATAATGTTACTCATTGTGTCTGTTATTGTGGTTAGAGCTTCTGGCCTTCTGTTTGTCATTTTCACAGTTGTAATTGTAATTGTTAATGTATAACTTCTCTCAAGGTCACGCTAGGAGATTTATTTGTAAAAATTTATTTTGAGTGCTATAGCCCTATCCAGATTTGTCTTTCACACTCCCACACTTCAGGGTGTCATTACAACAGAAGTACTGCAATCCTACAAACATTCGGTTGCAAGCACAACTAACAGTGGGTTTGTGGAAAGTGTACTTTAAAAGAAGAACTAAAACTTAACTAAAGAAGTAGCTAGAAATGTTGTACATTTAGGGGCAGATTTATCAAATTCGAATATCGAATTTTAGCGCAAAAGCTTAGATTGAACGATCAAATAAAAATCGTTCGATCGAACAATTTTAAGAGATCGATCGAAGGATTTTTATTCGACCAAAAAAAACGTAGAAAAGTGCTGGGGAAGGTCCCCATAGGCTAACATTGCACCTCGGTAGGTTTAAAGTGGCAAAGTATGAAGTCGAAGTATTTTTTAAAGAGACAGTACTTCGATTATCGAATGGTCGAACGATTTTTACTTTGAATCGTTCGATTCGATCGAATTCAATCGAATTTGACCAATTCTATGGTCGAAGTACCCAAAAAAATCCTTTGAAATAGTTTTCCATTCGAACTATTCACTCGAGCTTAGTAAATCTGCCCCTCTGTTTTGGGCAACCACAGCCCTTTAGCAGTAAAGATTGGTGTCTTTAAAGATGCCCCAGCAGCTCCCCATCTTCTTTTCTGCTGATTCACTGCACATGCTCTGTGCTGCTGTCACTTACTGAGCTTAGGGACCATCTCACAATATTCAGTACACATAGAATATAAATGTCACAATATAAGGCTGATTAGTAATTAATACAGATAATTACTACATGGCAGCACAGAAACCAGTGCAATTAGCATCAGTATTTAATAATCAGTCCTGTAGCATCAGCTTATATAACAGACCAACCTCACTTTCTGCTTGATAATTTGTGACAACCCCTAAGCTTAGCTTCTCAACAGCTGCTCAGAGCCCACTGAGCATGTGAGTGTCACAGACACTTTCCAAGATGGTGACCCACTGTGACAAGTTTGAAATCCTGGATCATTGTTGCTATTGAGAAACTGAAACTTTAGGCTGGTCTAATAAGTTCAGTACAAAAATTTGGCATTTTTAGCCAAATAAATTTTTAAGGTTTAGTTCTCCTTTAAAACAATATCCAGGGTACATAGGATAGAATGCTCTAGATATTCTTGTTTGGACTTGTATTCAAATACTGTGTCTACTTCATGACCAGGTCACCTTGGGGCTAATTTATAAAACAGCAGTAAATAAGTAAAATAATTTCCCAAACGTATTTAAGGTAAAATGAGAGACATTCTATATATTTAGTACCGGTAAGCGTCAATGCAGCAAAAGTCTCTTAAAGAAAAATGGCTTTTATTTCCAGACGGCAGCAAACAGGTAAAAATAAAGGCAGTTTTCTTTCCAAAACAACAGAAATGTCATTCAGCAGCAGTATAAGTAACAATAACAAAAAGGCAGTCATATTACAAACCTTACACAATGGTTACTGTGTGTGCACAGGTACATAGACTCCTTAGGGGCCGATTCACTAAATTCGAGTGAAGGATTCGAAGTAAAAAAACTTTGAATTTCTAAGTATTTTTTGGGCTACTTCGACCATCGAATGGGCTACTTCGACCTTCGACTACGACTTCGAATCGAAGGATTCGAAGTAAAAATCGTTCGACTATTCGACCATTTGATAGTCGAAGTACTGTCTCTTTAAAAAAAACTTCGACCCCCTACTTCGGCAGCTAAAAGCTACCGAAGTCAATGTTAGCCTATGGGGAAGGTCCCCATAGGCTTGCCTAACTTTTTTTGATCGAAGGATATTCCTTCGATCGTTGGATTTAAATCCTTCGAATCGTTCGATTCGAAGGATTTAATCGGTCGATCGAAGGATTATTCCTTCGATCGTACGATCGTAGCATTTGCGCTAAATCCTTCGACTTTGATATTCGAAGTCGAAGGATTTCAATTCCTAGTCGAATATCGAGGGTTAATTAACCCTCGATATTCGACCCATAGTGAATCAGCCCCTTAGTGTCAGGATCCCAGAGTCTCTTTCCCTGTCTCTCTCAGTCAGAGATCCCCAGAGACTGACCAGCCTGTACTTTAAGGGCTCCTGATTAGTCACCTGAGGCTAATCAGACCCAGCTGGTCAGTCAGTAGCACCTTACTCTGCTACAATCTTTAATAAAGATGTCCATGCGACTTTAATGTACCTACCCTATTCAAATTGACCTAAGCGTAAGAGGACTAATGACGTTTGCCTAGGCAGCATCGGTCGCTAGCGTAATTTCACTTTGAAACGCTCGCACTGCAGAAGTAACGCTAGGGAAAAGTCGCCAGCGTTTGGCACCCAGGACACAACTTCACATTTTAGTGAATTAGTGAAAGAATGTTCGTCCTGGAGAAATGGCACAAAGTGTGTGAAACGTCCTCTGGCAACAATTCGCCCTTTAGTGAATCTGCCCCATGGTTGGAAGTGGTTGGATTCAGGGCCAAGTTAATAGATATATTATATACTAATATACTTGTATCTTACTGACTGAAGGGTTGCGAAGGGGCTTGGAGGAATAAGGAGCGGATGTAATTGATCTCATCTATCTGTTTCTTACTGATGAAAAGTTTTGGGGAAGAGACAACAACTAACTACTTATTTTGGAGGTAGACAGACTACCGAGGGTCCAACGACTAAAAATATAATCCAAATAATTATAGGAGTTTCCAGTCATTGGGCCAATTATGAACTTTTGTATGGTAAGTATTGCTCACAGATTTTTCCAGAAGCAAAACAAAATTTGCCATAAAGTCGTACAGTTGATTGATTTAATGTTCCTTAGTAAAACTTTCCCTATGCCTTTTAGTAATGAGGCAGACTTATTTGATCTTGCTGTGATCTTGGCCTCTGTACATTTTTGGGGGTTTAATAACAGAAAAACATTCCATGCTAATATTAATCAAATGCAGATGCACAGAAAGTATTTGTACAGTAGTGGATGCTGCCTAGCTTCCAAAAATAAAAAATCTGAAACCACTGATGTGAATATGACCATACAAACGTTACAGCAATGGCTGCAGATCACAGCTGAACAAACTGCATCTGGAGTTTCATGGGTCGCTGCAATGTAAACACAAAGGAACCATATCTTTTTAAGTGTGGAATAAGACATAATAAATAAACCGTTCTGGTAGCTTCCTGCTTGCTTTCGATTTAGCATGCTGTGGCACTTATGTAATAATTCTAATACAGCCAAATGGCTAGAAACTGCAGCAGGTGTTGCAACTTTTTATCCAAATGAACATTTCCAGAATACATGTTTCACATTAACCATTGTTATATTGTACTGCGGGTATTATTGCACCTATTAAAAACCCACCAATTTGTTACATGAGTGGATGTATCCTGCTGATATGATCTCTGGTGGTTTTGAATATCCTTATGGTGTCATGTTGAAACTCACCCCATTTAAAGGAGAAGGAAAGGCTTTGTGCGCTCGTGGGTGCCAAATGTTAGGCACCCCGAAGTGATTGTATTGACTTACCTGAAACCCGGGGCCGGTGCTCCTATCAGCAGAAAACTGCACCGGCCTGTGGTTATACCAGTGAGTACCACAGAGCGATCCTCTTTCATCTTCCTTTTTCTTTGCGTGAGAACGAAGAGCCAAACTTTAACTAAAAAGTCGGCTATTTCGTTCAACTGCGCATGCGTTTGCCCCGGGGAAATTTGAAGCAAGAGGAAGCTGGAAAAGGATCGCTCCGTGGTGCTCACTGGTATAACCCCCGGCCGGTGCAGTTTTCTGCTGATAGGAGCACCGACCCCGGGTTTCAGGTAAGTCAATACAATCACTTAGGGGTGCCTAACATTAGGCACCCCCAAGTGCAAGTTGACTTTCCTTCTCCTTTAAAACCAGAAATTAAGGATGGACCAAGATCATCATTTTATGCTTTCTACCAGGCAAACACACGATTCCTAGGAATAAAAATGAAGAGAAACTCATGAAATAAAGAAAGAGCAGAAGAAAGAGATGAGGTGGGAAGAAAGGACAAAGCTCATACAGTATGCAAATGAAAAGAAAAGTGCTAAAGAGAATGACGGGAAAAAAAGTAGGAAATGAAGCAGGCTCTAATCCTAATTAGTACTACTTTGATACAGGGCATATTAGGGGGAGGCTGTAGCTAACAGTTATTATGTAAGTACATCAGGGAACCATATTTTTGTTGGATATGAATAAATATGGAGGTCTTTGCATTGTAACCAAAATGTGCCCTGCTATGGTTGTCTAGGGTTGCCACCTTTTCTGGAAAAAAATTAGCAAGAATTAAAAAGCATTACAAATACATAACACCATAGCAAAACTCTGATTTCTCAGAGACTACAAATAACCAAATACTTTAATCTGCCTGTAGTGAGGGACTCCCTCTTGGGCTGCTCTGGGCTGCCCTAGAAAACCGAGCTCAACAGATTTGAACTCTCTGTTATTATAGGTATCCAGGTGCGATCCTGGCCCCTCCGCCGCCCGAGGCAGCAGCAATTGCTGCCGCCCCCCCTCCCCCGTGCGCTTTCCTTTTTGCGCCTGAGGGGGACTGGGGGGGGGGTCCACTAGGGCAGCAGAGAGGACCAGTGCACTAGCACAGAGAGCATAACAGCACTCTCTGCGCTAGAAGAGCCGAATTTCTGGTTTGAAAACCGGAAATTCGGCTCTTAAAGTACTAGGAGCGGCATTTTTGCTGCCTTTGGTACCTAGTGGGGCGCTGCTGCCTGAGGCGACAGTCTCAAGTCGCCTCATTGGCGAAGCGTCCCTGTAGGTATCATAAGATGATCTTAGTTACATGCTGAAAGTTTTAATTCATATCATGTCAGTAGATACTTCTTTATCTTCATAACAAAATTCTAAAACATATCTTGGAGCAGAAAAATACCATAGATAACCAACTACTCTAATCAACCTGTAGGGAGGGAATACCATCCAATACTTTGGATCATTTTAGGAATTCCAGCCTCTGGGGTATTTATCAAAGAGTGAAGTTAGAGATCTCCACAGTCTTCTAGAGGGAAATTCCACCACTCTCCTTTCATCTTTATGGGATTTTGAAAGGCGTATTTATCAAAAAATGAACTTTCACTTTTACCCGTTGATAAATACTTGATAAATATACCCCTTGGACTCTCTGTACTAAGTGGTAAAAGTTCTTATAGGTATCTTAAGATGATCTTACTTGCATGCTGAAATTCTCAATTCGCCTCATGTTAGTAGATATGTATTTTATGAGATTGACTGGTAATGTTATTTTAATATGATTGAGTAATAACACAGGAATTTTCATTTACCTTCATCAAAGACTCTCTGCTAGCCCAGCAATTTGCATTTCAGTTCACAGTATAACTTGGAATAACGAATACAAAAATGTCATAATGTGTCTTAGGGAAGAATGTTTTATCTGGCTACCCTCAATAGGGTGTTTAATTACAGGGATTTCCACATGCTCAATAAGAAGCATTTAGGATCGTGTGTAAGCAGCATATTCTTTTTCAATGCACACCCAGCTACACCAGGATAATATTGACACTGCCATCTTGCATTAATAGGGAAAGACATCCGTTAAAATGATCGACTGTTGCTTTTTAAGATACAATCTCTGCTATGTAAATATATTTTAACTATAGTATATGGAAGTCATGTGGTATAAAAAAAACAATTTCCCCTAAACGAAGCCATATGGGCAAATATGCTGTGGTTCTTTTTAGAAGTATTTCTTAAATACAAGCTGTCTCCACAAAATCCTGTGGAATTATATTATTGTAGCTTACTGCTAGGCTATATTCCTTTGAAAACAAGAAACATCAGATGATTACATCATATAGTTCTGGATTCCTTACGCTTTTTGTAAGAACAATAAATCACTGATAGACACAATAAACCGGGAGATTAAACTCATAGTGATCATACGCCACGACAAAAACTTTGTGAACATTAGGCAGAAATGCAGTCATAGTCAGTACAGTACATTCAGCAGGTATATCAGAATTATTATTAACTTTAGTTGGAATAAAGGTTTGCCAAAATATTTACTTCCAAGCTTAATAACAAGCTTCTAACTTAAGGTGTCTCTTACAGATTCCAGGGTTCCAGGGGTGCTGCACCAATGAGACGAGTTGAAAATAGCAGCAAAAAACTGCTCCTGGTAACATTAAGAGCTGAATCTCCGGTTTTCAAATCGGACATTCAGCTCTTCTAGTGCAGAGTACACGCTAGTGACATGGACCCCCTCAGGTGCCGAAAAGTTGAGTGCCAGGGGGAGAGGGGGCTGCAGAACAAAAGCAGCCTCAGGGCCGCAATGGAGCCAGGATCGCCCCTGCAGATTTCCATTTATACATCCTACATCAGTAATTTCCAAACTGTGTATTTGCCTCCCCTAGAGGCAGTGGTTGTTGGCCCAGACTGAAGACTAGTTATGGGAAAATTTGGGAAGACTGTCTATTTGCTCTCCTAAATAGTCCTAGAGGTCCAGCTGGATGGTTAAAAAAGGTAAAATTTGAGGTTACTTTAAAATTTATTGTGGTTTGTGTTGCGTTTAGTCTGAATATCAAAAAAAAATTTGGGGGGTTTCAGGCAAAAACCTGAAAAAATCCCAGGTTTTTGCTCCATTTTATCAGTTTTTTCCGATCTGATTAATTTGAGTTTTTTAATTAATAAATAAGGTCAAATCGGGCATGGGAGTTTGGTCATGTTTTTTTAAAAATAAAATATGAGATGAATTTGGAGTTTTGTAAAAAAACCATATGGTTAAGATCAGTTGAAAGCAAACACTTATTCTGTCTCAATAATGTCACAGTCCATTGATTACAAAATAGAAATGATCACCAGCTATTCAAGGATAAATGTTTTGCCTGAATTGGATGCAAGTATTAGCCAAGGATTGGGCCAGTTTTTATAACATAGACCGAGCATTGTGAGGTGGAGCCACCATAGATTGATACTATATTTAGTTAGAAAAACATGATAGTGAATATTTCTGGGAGAAGCTCATCTTCTTCAAAACATATTTCTGTTCATTTAATTTGAACTATTTAATGATCACTATGTTGGATTTACAATATTATGGGCTTGATCTCAGGGTTTAGCATTTTCTCATGGTAAATGTTATCCTGTAAAGTTTTGTTCCTTCCATTTCATATCCACTATTGTTCTGTTCTGTGTTTCTCATCCTAGCTGAGTAATATACCTTTCATCCGTAACCACATTTGTCTACACCTGCTTCCAATTAAACCTAGCTTTCCATAAAGCAGTGAATCACCCACTTCACACCTTCCAGGCTTTCCAATCTTCTGCATGAGCTTTGATCTCTTTGCTATATGCTTGCAAAAGCTCAGCATATACATTGATTTCTTTTCTGCACCTTCCCTTCAACTCCTCTATAAACATAATATTGGTCTTGGAACTGTTCCTAGCCAAGTCAGCTTCCTCACTGTAAATAAACCTTCTTATAATACACAAAAAACCATGAATAAACTATAAAATATATCCTCATAAATGCTATAAGTGCTTCCTTATGGTATTTGGGTTACATGACTCATTGACACTTGTCTCCAAGTGCACCACCCATTTCAAATATAAAAATCATGTCATCCTAACATTTACAATCAAATATGATTTAAATGTGAAAATATTTTATGTATTGGTTTTACCCTTCAGGACTGCACATGTACCTGGTATAAGCACAGCCCTTAGGCTGTATTGGCAAAAGAAAATTGGATATTTGACAGGAATAATATTGTCTATATCCAAAGTTGTCTATCACGGATATTTCAGCTGCTACATTCACTTTATAACTTAAATTAGCTGTGCTTGTGAATATTCTTTGCATATTCAATTACTGTAACTGGCCAATCATAAGCGCATATGTAAATATGTCAAGGGACTATGTGACCATTATAAATGATCTACTGGGAACTACTTTCCCCATTGAAAGCAGATGTACCTTGAACTATTGGCATGCCTATGTTTAAGCAAGTTTAAACTTGAAACATGAAGGCTCCACTGGGAACTACCCTCCCCCCAATGCCAACGGACAGTGCACACACCCCAAACAAGGGGCACACCCATGTCCACACAAAGCAACAATTTGCAAAATAAAAAGGATTATTAAAAACTACACATACTTACTAAAAACAAATGAAAATGCTGCCAGGTCTAAATCTATGTTTAAACTATTAAGCTCAAAAATCCAAAAAGTCTCTCTTTGTCTCAACCTAATCATTCTGTCACCTCCTTTAAAACTAGCAGGTATTTGTTTAAGGACTACAAACATTGTACCCTTAGGATCACTATTATGTCTCTCTTTGTAATGTCTAGAAACACTATGATTCTTTTCTGGATGTTAAGTATGTGCTCACAGATCCTCCTTCCTACATTTCTTTTAGTTCTATCCACGTACAGTTTTTTGCAAGGACATATAAGTAAATACACAATATAAATAGAGGAACAATTGGTAAAAATGTCTATTCTGGGAATCTCATTGATTATGTATTTTTTAGGCATAACATATGAGCAAGCCCCACATCTGTTCTTTTGACTTGACTTGAAGGTGCATTTTAAACCAACATGGTATTGTTCTGTATCTGTGCCCTTCTAAAGCACACCCTAAGTTTATCAACTTGTTAAGGATCTGCTGTAATCAAATGCCAAAGTTTCAAGATAATGTGTTTAACATGCCCACCTGCTTCATTGTATCTGGTACAGAAGACTGCCCTTTTATTTGGTTCTTTAGACTACTGTTTAGCCTTTAATAAAACATTCTATCTGTTTTGGATGCAGATTCACATGCTGCTTGTTTCCATTCCACACAGCCTTTCTACTTAAACCTGGTTTCCATACTTGACGTTCTTCTAAAATATCTCACTCTCTGGAGCAGTTTTGACTAACCATAAGGAACTGTCCCTTTGGTATATCTTTAACACAACCTTTAAAATGCCCACTGCTGGCGTGCAATAGACCATTTCTAATAGCGGCTTTCCTGTATAATTTTTCAACTTTTCCATTCTGGATAAACAATGTGATGTCAAGATAATTTATATTATCCTTCCTCACCTCTCAAATTAAAATCTTTCTGATTGAAAAATCTAATTATATCAGTAGCTCTCTCCCCATCCCCCTTTCATATAAACAACATCATCAATAAAGCAGGCGTAAAAAACAACATTTTCCAAATGTTAATGTCCTCCCATACCCCTATATATATATATATATATATATATCTATATATCTATATATATATATATATAGATATATATATATATATATATATATATATATATATATATATATATATATATATATATATATATATAGACAAATACAAGATTCCTCTGCACTCAACCCATTATCAATATATTTAAGACAGAGACATTTTGTGCATACTGCTACTAAAAAATGCCTTACCCTTTAAACAAATCAGGGATTGTTTGTCCATATATTGCAATATATTCAAGCTGGCCAATGTTTTTTAAAAAATAGTGGTGAGCACAACTTTCCCCTGTTTGTTATAGTTATACAGGAGCAGTGACCAGCTCCATGTTGTAGCTCCCACCCCTCCCAGCTATAGTCAGGTGATCCCACTGGTGTCTAATAAAAGGGCAGCCAAGTTTGGGAGTTTCACTTTGAAAGCAGCTAGTGAGTTGCAGGTAAAACTTAGTCCCTTTGTGAAATGTATAATTAAGCAATTGAATTCTTAATGA
This sequence comes from Xenopus laevis, assembly GCF_017654675.1. Taxonomy (NCBI): domain Eukaryota; kingdom Metazoa; phylum Chordata; class Amphibia; order Anura; family Pipidae; genus Xenopus; species Xenopus laevis. The sequence goes on along the minus strand of NC_054371.1, from coordinate 144,349,583 downwards.
ATCAGATAAAATTGAGCATAGGACTGGCCAGATATGGGATGACTTTGACGTAGTTGGCCAGCTTAAATATATTGCAATATATGGACAAACAATCCCTGTTTTGTTTAAAGGGTAAGGCATTTTTTAGTAGCTGTATGCACAAAATGTCTCTGTCTTAAATATATTGATAATGCTTTGAGTGCAGAGGAATCTTGTATTTGTCTATATGTATTTTGTGGTCACACCCTCATTGCACCCCCGCTTAATGTTTTTAAAAATTGGTGGTGAGCACAACTATATATATATATATATATATATATAGGCAAATGTACTACCCATCACTGTTCCTTTCAGCTATAAATAGAATGTATTTTTAAATTGGAAATAGTTGTGTTTAAATTTAATTAATACTTTGTACAAAGAACTCCTGCAATATGACAAAGCTATGACTCTTGATTTTGTATTAGTACAGAGTTTTGTTTTGTATTGGAGAGTCCAGCAGAGTGGACCAGTGAAGGGCAGATGCAAATAAGAAAACTAATACCAATTGAAGACTTCACAGTATAAGTGCTGAATGAACTTTCTTTGTATTGATTGACTAAGTTAGTGCCTTTTATTAGATAACCCTAAAGTATAATGTATAATTCAGAGTTGAGGGATATACTGTAGATGGGAACAAAGACCAGTGAGCGGGGTATGGGGCAACATGGGGTGAGGGGTTGGATTGATTATAATTTTCTAGTCCTCTATTTCTGCCATTATACGAAAAGATTGTTATTATACTGATTACCAAACAAAGCTTTTTTTTGTACTTTTTAATTAAGATGTTGCCATGTTTAGTAAGCATAAAATCTAAAGTATGTCGTTTAGCAATGCTATCAATGCACATTTTTATGGTCTGAGATGTATTAAATATAATGATTCTACTAAAAGATACATATTTGCGGAGACTGTATTCTTTGGTTCTTACACAGGGAAATGGCCTTGTTTTATGGAATCTTTAACACGGGAAACTTTCCAGTTAACAAAGCATATCTTGCTTTATTATCATATTCATGAGTTTGAATAATGTAAAGAAATTATTTAAGCTTAATTGTCCTCTGTTGAGCTTTAAAACTTAGAGCCAGGAGCAAACTCTGACATTGAAGAATTTATCCCACAGAGCCTAAAGCCTTTCAACTTAGTAAAATTATGGTTATTAAGAGCTTTATATGTGTTCATGTGACATTGTTAAACTTAGGTCACTAATGTTTATTTGATAGAGCATTGCACCACCTTTTACATAAACAAATAGAGCTCCTTATTTTGGTGCATGTAACAGGTCCAGGTTCACCATTCAATCCATAAACTTGACTAAACACTGATTAGGAGAATGCAAGGCATTTTATCTATGTTATTCAGAGATAGTACATGCTCATCTTCTTCAGGCAAAAGTATGAGCCAGATTCTGATTGACAGTTAAGTTTAATACATCCTTTTGGGAGGTGCTCATTTTGCCTAGATGTAGTAGCGCTCACTCTTTCAAAATAACCAACTCTGACAGAAAACCTGTCTTTCTACATCCAGGATTTGTGCTGAAGTCAGTTATTTTGATAGATTTTGTTTGTGCTGGAATTAGTTATTTGAGTGAGCTCTAATACATCTGCTTGGAAAGGGAGTCCCCACTGCAAGATATATTAGGTGTAACTATCAATTAAAATTTGACTCTTGCATGAAGAGAGACAGATGTTGAGAAGGAGACATTGAAGAGTAACATGATTATTTCTGAAACGATAAAGAATTTTTATTTGATTTTATTTAGTAAGTTTCTTATTTAATTTTGATGAAGCTTATATTAATTTTTCATCTTTGTGATAGTTCCACTTTAAGTATTAGGTGAATTTGGGACTTCTATTAAATATTTAGCTGTCTAGAGTTTTCTTCACAGAGAGAAAAGATCTTGGCTGTATTAAATTGTCCTTCAAAGCTTTGTGCTATTGGCAAACGCAAATACATTGCTTGCAATGCCTTCCCTCAAGTTGTTATATAACAAAACTAATCAAAGTGGACCCAAAAACAGATCCATACTTCAGTTACAGTAGTGATTGCATTATAGATATGCATGCTCTGTATTTGATTCAGTTCATTAGTACAATGGCATAGTGGTGCTAGCTTACAGGAAAGAAGATGCAGACTAGTCAAGCCCATTCTTTTGAAAGACAGCTACCTTTTAATTGGGTAGGGAATGTTAGGTTTCATAGTTACAAACAATTTAGATCATAAGGATCAATAACGAAGCGTTAAAGTGGCCATAGACTTAACAATTACAATCTTTCCTGGAAAAGATCTTTCCAGGAAAAATTGTTCATATCAATACACGTGTACAGCAGAATTGTCAGTTACACAGGTAGAAACAAAAGAATTCTACCTTTATCTGACGATTCAGTACTACAATGGCCAATGTTCGGGTGCCTTCAAAAGCCCCCAATCAAAATTTTGTGGCCACCCCAATCGACAAGCGGACTGATATCCAAGTCTTCTGCCAATATCAGTCGGCTTGTCTCCCACCATACACACACCGAATATCGCATGAAAATGAGATTCTTACGATATTATCGGTGCGTCTATGGCCTCCTTAAGTTGCAAATCACTATTTTGGATGCAAAAGTTCAGTGATAATTGACACAATTCAGAAAGATGCTCATGCCCATATATGCCTCTTTGCAACTTAAGAGAATGCCCATGTGCCTCTTCAGCCTACTCTGATCAGCAATTCGTTGTTTAATAAATCAGTGGGAATAAATGGGACCACAGTAATTTGCAATAGTAATTTGCATAGTATTTGGTTTAAAAGGATAAAAATTACTTATGAACAAATTTACCAGCAAAAGCAACCACCCTGCTTATATTTTCTGCATGAAAAGTATCATCAAAATCATATATGGAAATGGACTACCCTAGTGCAAATAAATATTATTATTAAAATCTAAAAACTCTAGACGATGTAGTCCCCAGGGAAAAGGAACAGCAATCAAATTGAAACAAAATACTGGTTCATCTGCTCTAAGAATATATATATATATAACATATATGAAGTGGTACTGTAGTGTTCATTGGATCAAAGCTAAGCTGGCTCTGTAAAAGTATTCAGAGGATACTCAAAATAAATAGAATAAAGAAATGCAGTGACAGAAGCAATTAAATGGGAATCCTCTATCTCATAATTCTTTGCTTTATTTTTATGTGTACAGTAAGCACTAGTGGAAGGAGGGTGCATATGTTTTCTTGGGAGCCAATTTGATATTGGCATGTTTTTAAACGCTTAAAGGAACAGTAACACCAATTTTGCTTTTCAGTAAGCATATTACAAGCCCCAATATTAGAGAAATACATAGCAAAATATTGTTTTTTAAAGGAACAGTAACATCAAAAAATGAAAGTGTTTTAAAGCAATGGAAATATCATGTACTGTTGCCCTGCACTGGTAAAACTGATGTGTTTGCTTCAGAAACACTACTATAGTTCATATAAACAAGCTGCTGTGTAGCAATGGCGGAAATTGAAAAAAGCCTATATGGCACAGGATAAATAGTGGATAACAGATAACATTATGTGCTACAGAGCTTATCTGCTGTGTAACTTGAGCCTTTTATCCTTTGAATGGCTGCCCCCATTGCTACACAGCAGCTTATTTATATAAACAATAGTAGTGTTTCTGAAGCAAACACATCAGTTTTACCAGTGCAGGGCAACACCGAATTATACTTTTATTATTTTAAAACACTTTAATTTTTTGATGTTACTGTTCCTTTAAAAACAACAAATGTATTTTGCTATGTATTTCTATAATATTGGGGCTTGTAATATGCTTACTGAAGAGCAAAAATAACGCTGAATATGTTTCACTATTTAAAATGGAGGCACAGGACAATACTAAATTCCTATTCTTTAGACATTGTTATAGTTCTGGAGGCATGGCAGTATTTGTTTTAAATTTGTCTATTGCAATGTCTTAAAGCTTGGCTTAAATGGCTTAAGTATCAGCGAAACCAAGTACATTTGCGATGGCAATAGCCCCTGACAATTTGTTTTACGAAAAATATATCACTATTAACTTTACTGCGACAGTGGGTCTGACATCTCATTATCCAGGTAATATGATCACAGAAAAGCAGCATCCATTTACATTAATATTTGCCCGAGTTTTATTTCTTCATTTGTGCCTTGATATCTTACATGTTTGGCTTATCTTGTTCTTGGTCAGGTAGAAATACATTTTCTACTAACTCTACTGAGCGGGGCTATGCTCTGCTGTGGTCCTTTAGACAATAATCTGTCGGAAAATACATGTTTATTTAGATATACTTTAATGTGTTTGGCAAAAGAAACAATGTCCTCATTGAGGATTGTGTGATTTGTGTGTGCTATTAATGTGTGCTATTAATGTGTATATCAAAAACGATATAAGTCCCAAGGCCTCTTCAAGTAAAAAATATTAATTTATTGTTATTCACATTAAAACAGTAGCTAGTACATACTACCCCACATACCCCACCTTTACGCATTTTGCACCCTCCGGCGCTTACCTATGACTAAGCGCCGGATGGTGCGAAATGCGTAAGGTGGGGTATGTGGGGTTGTATGTACTAGCTACTGTTTTAATGTGAATAACAATAAATTAATATTTTTTACTTGAAGAGGCCTTGGGACTTATATCGTTTTTGATATAAACCTTTTTGTAGTTGAATGCCTTTCTGAACTGGGGCGAGTCCCTTGGGCCTGGCTGATTAACTATATGGACCCCCGATTTTGAATTGAAATATGCTATTAATGTGTGCTATTAATGTGTGCTGCAGGGTTTAATACAACTGAATTTGTTCTCATGCTCCTGATGCAGGTGTAGTAAAGTTGCAATTCAGAGATTTTATTCTCACCTGGAAATTAGTATGTATCCTCCTGCTCAGCCTAGTGTTGTGTGTGCAGTCTAGATATATAAGTATCCATGTTTGTAAGTTTTTACAACATCTTGTTTGATGTACACAAGCTTATAGTCTTGCTCTTTATCAGTTTGGCATCTTTGTATCCTATATTAATTTATCCCTTGAATTGTCTGAAATCCAACTCGGATTAGGAATATCATAAAGATTTGTATAATTGACCATTAAGGCACAGCGATCTGCTGCAAAAATATGCATTTTTTTGTGCCGAAATTTGCCCATTGTGTCCTCTGACAGGCTGATGGTATGCTGCAGACGTGGGGCAGAAAGCAGCGTGTTTGAACTAGCCTAAAGAAAAAAAAATCTATTCTTATATATCTGTGGATGTATCCAAGATGGCAGGCTTAGGATAAGCAAAGTCTTCTTCAGTCCTAGTTGGGATCAAGTACAAGGTATTGTTTTGTTACTAAAGAGAAAAGGGAAATCATTATTAAAAATTTTAATTATTTCATTAAAATGAAGTCTATGGGAGGAGGTCTTCCCATAATTTGGAGTTTTCTGAATATTGTGTTTCCATTTTTGTGACCATTTTTGAAATACTGAATTACAGACCACCAAGGTTTCACAGGATCTACCGACTATTGCCCACTTTTGTGTACATGAAGGTTATAGTGTAAAAAGTCATTTTCGTTTATTTCCTGGAGGCATTTTTTTCTGCAATATAAATGCATTATTCAAGTTAATGTTCATGCAACCTCAAAGGGCATGAAGTCATTATCACTGAATTGGCTTTTTGATGTTTAAAAAATACAGTATAGTTTTTCTCTATTGAAAAAAATATGTTGTAGCTGATTGAGTGACTGAAAACGTAATTATTCAGTCATGAACAGACCGGCAGAAAAGCAGCTTTCACGGAAACAGCTAAGATTGACCATTGACATATTAACTTCATCTGTGGAATGCCAAATACATTAAGTATTTCTATTCAAAGATCATTTTAATCCAATGTTTGGAATGTGGTCTATGGCCCCCTACCAAAACATCCTTCCTGGCTTTCAATAAATTATAACACAGCCTCAGACAAAATAAATTGTCAAGTTCATTATATGACTGGATGCTTGCCAAGCTGAGTGATAAACTAAAATACAAATAGAATGTGTACTACACATAATAAAACTTGAGGCCATCTTGACATTTTATTCAAGGTTAAAACCCATTTTACCTTAATAATAGCATTTTCATAGATATTAAGTGCTTAAAATGAGTCCCCTAAGAAACCTTTGTTACGGTGTTTGTTATTTTCTACTTCATGTTATAATTTTCCAGTGTATTGAGTCCTTGACTTGTATTATGTCTATAGTCAGAATTGTTTTGATTGATGCATGACCGGATTATTGCTTTTTATTTATCTCTGGTTATATTCATTATATATTAAGTATAAATAAAAAGCGATAAATGCTTTATTTCAGTGAGCACATAATGAACGAAGAATGTCCAGCTTATGGTCCTTTTTCAAATTCCCAACATACAGTAGCTGTCAATATAATATATATACATATATATTAAAAAATGATCTTTACCATACATTGTAAGGCAGAGGTTCTCAAACCATAGAGTTGCCCAAAGTGGGTTAATGCTGGCATGTAATAAAATAACTAGTGACCCCCCCAGGTGGTTAAAAACTATATCGGAGTCCCACAACCACCAATCCCTTCTGGTCCATTCAGGGATATCATCTGACATTTAAAGATAAGAAATGGTCGGTGAGAAAGTCCAATTACCAATTCATACCAATATGATAGATCAATTAATAGATCAACTTGATAAATCTTCCAACAATAAAATACCCTTTTAAAATAGTTTTAAAATGTTTTTGGCCGGCAAAATTAAGAACAAAAATTCATATAAAACATATAAGAACACTCATAGTCAATTCATCAGCATCAACAAAATTCATTCAAATATTATAAAATCAATATTATATTCATAGGTAAACCAAATGATCCTAAAAAACTCCAATAAATCTCAAGATATTGCTCTATATTAATATTTTCCTTAGTTAACAAGTCTTTCCCATATGTCCAATTGTCCATACCCAAAGAGCAAGATCAGAGATATATGCCAATAGTGCTTAGAATGGGTAGTACTCCCAGGAGCCTCAGTACTAACAGAGCTTCTTTTCAATTGTTTTGGGAGCCTGGGTCCCAGTCTCCATTAGTAAACATGCCCCTATGTACTTTATTTTGAGGCATCAGATTAAGCTCTAGATCAGCTTTATTTGGACATTAATTTAAGGACCATATCATCAGCCTATATTCTAAGATGAGCTGACCCTGCTCCCTTTAGTAGTCTCTTCATTTGTTATATCTATATTGCCTGTTTCAGTGATCGAATTAATAAAGGCATGACCTTAGCTTTCCCTAATATATGAGTCAACTTACCTTAATTCTGCTAAAAAAATCATGTAGACATTTAGGTGCCGATTCACAAAATTCGAGTGAAGGATTCGTAAGTAAAAAACTTCGAATTTCGAAGTGTTTTTTGGGCTACTTCGACCATCGAATGGGCTACTTCGACCTTCGACTACGATTACGACTTCGAATCGAAGGATTCGAAGTAAAAATCGTTCGACTATTCGACCATTCGATAGTCGAAGTACTGTCTCTTTAAAAAAAACTTCGACCCCCTAGTTCGGCAGCTAAAAGCTACCGAAGTCAATGTTAGTCTATGGGGAAGGTCCCTATAGGCTTTCCTAAGTTTTTTTGATCGAAGGATATTCCTTCGATCGTTGGATTTAAATCCTTCGAATCATTCGATTCGAAGGATTTAATCGTTCGATCGAAGGAATAATCCTTCGATCATACGATGGCAGAATTTGCGCTAAATCCTTCGACTTCGATATTCGAAGTGGAAGGATTTCAATTCCTAGTCGAATATCGAGGGTTAATTAACCCTCAATATTCGACCCTTAATGAATCAGCCCCTTAATAAACCCAATAGATTTTTCTACCAATAAGGAGGCATTATTTGATTAAAATGGACTCTATGTGCCATGGCATTCCAATAATTCTGATCTTTCTGGATGACAGGTTTCTGGATAAGGCCAAAACAAAAGATGAAATGCTAAACTATATCAACCACTTTTTGAAGCATTGTGTTTCTTGATAAGGGATCCCATACCTGTATAACCCTTTTCTGATTCCTTGTATGAAAGATTATTACAACTTTGGAACAAACCTCTGACAGATCTGCACACTTGTTCATTAGTAGTGTTCTATACAAATTCCAGTCCAGATCTGAGTAAACCTACTGTCACTAAGTATAGTGGGTTGAAACAGAAGATACTGGGAGAAAGTATGTTGGAGAGAGTAAGAGCCTCTTCAGAATTCAGATTCTCCCTTCAAAACCTTTAAATATCTGTCCATTATTCTTTTTCATTTTATAATATAGAAATAAAAAATTGTATTTTAATCCGAATGGGATGCCTTATCTGGAAACCTATTATCCAGAAAGTTCAGAATTATGGGGACATCATCTCCCATAGTCTTTATTTTAAGCAAATAATTCTAATTTGTAAGAATGTTTTTCTTTTTCTCTTGAATAATACCTTATGATTGATCCCAACTAAGCTGCATGACTCCTTATTGGTGGCAAACAATCCTATTGGGTTTATTTTAATGCTTAAATTATTTTTGCAGACTTTAGTAGAGATTCAAATAACAGAAAGATCCCTTTCCCGGCAAACTCCCAAACCCAAGCATTCTGCATAATAGATCCTATACCTGTAACAATAAAGAGCACATTTATCAAAGGGTGAAATAGAGCTCACACCAAACATTTAATTCTCAGTTTTATCCCTTCATAACTATGCACGTAAAATGCCATATAAATGCAGAATTTCCCCCTGGTGAAGTGTGGCAAGCTCTGTTTCACCTTTTAATATCATCCCTATGTTACTGTATATTGTTCACCTCTCTTTATTAATTCAAAAGACATTTGCTCCCAGTTTAGGAAACCAGAAATCTGTTTCGTATTGAGGGAACAATTCTCTTATCAGTAAGGATATTTAAGAAAGAAAAATGAAAGCAAAATAAATCTGTACAATATTTTATATTAATTTTTTCATTGTTGTCTAGGATTGAAAAGCGTCGTTAATAATACAGTAGATCAGGGATCCCCAACCTTTTGAATCCACTAGTAACATTGAGTAGTAAAAGGAGTTGGGGAGCAACACACACATGAAAAATGTTCTTGGGCTGCCAAATAAGCACCATTTAGTAGCCCCTATGGGGATTGTCAATTTACGTTGAGGCTCTGTTTAGCAGTACAGCTGTTTTTTTAAGCAACCAAAACTTGCCTCCAAGCCTGGAATTCAAAAATAAGCACCTGCTTTGAGGCTACTGGGAGCAACATCCAAGGGGTTGGAGAGCAACATGTTGCTCATGTGCTAGTGGTTGGGGATCACTGCAGTAGATCAAGATTACCATGCATAATATTTGGGAGGATAAATAGCAGCTGGAGCATTGCTCCAATAAATCATGTAGTACCATTTGTTGGACTTTGAATTCAAATCTTTTATTGTGAGGAGACTTATGCTTTGGCTTCCTCCACAGCCTATTTCAAAGTGCACACATAAACACAACATACATTTTTAAACTGTGCACGGTGGGAAAGGTGCATCGGTTATATCATCAGTGACTCATCTCAGTGAGGGACAAATACACCCATGAAAAACATAATGTGGTGTTAAAAAACAAAAAAGAAGAAAAGACAAACTGAAAAAGGTTTTCAGCATAAGTTTCAGCCAACCACAAAAGATATACATTGTTGCAACAAGTCACAATTCATCAGATCCTCTATTATATACATTGTTTCTACCAATCTCCAGGCTGTAATTGAATTGCCATAAGTAAAACACTATAACTAACATCCTCAGGAAAGTTTCTTTTTAAATCAGTTATTTACCCTGTGGTTTGCCGCAGTGGTATTTTGTGGCTTGTCTAGAATTTCTTTCTTACTGCTTCTTTTAGTTGGCGGCAACCTTCCACTTTTGATGACCCGACCTTATGGATGGGTTGCTGTATTTTATTTATGGACACGGAGACCGCCCCAGGGTAAATAACTGATTTTAAAAAAAATTCTTGAGCATGTTAGGAGTACAGTGCAGTTTTCTGCTGATAGGAGCACAGGCCTGGGGTTTCAGGTAAGTCAATACAATCACTCGGGGGTGCCTAATATTTGGCACCCCCAAGTGCAAACAGACTTTCCTTCTCCTTTAAGTGTTCATGGAATATTGTTTACAAATGGCTATTCGATTACAAGTATGTTGTATGATGTGATTATGTGTGCCAAGACGTCAGTCTCCTCACAATAAAAGATTTGAATTATCAAGGAAGTCCTGTGAGTGTGGATTTCCCCCGACAAGGTCCTTGAAAAAGGTCCCAAAGAGGAACGAAACATTGGAGTTTTTGAACATGTGTGTGTAAAATAGAGAGATATTTCATCATGAAGGATAATGCTGGTCCAGGAATCGATCATTCCAAGTTGACTGTATATCTAGAATTGACTGTGCACCCCACAAGCAAACACATCCGAGTGCAGGTATTTAAGAATATATATTCATTGCTGTATGAGTGGGAGCAGCCATGACATTTACGACAATGTTTTCTCCCTCACAGAAAAAGAAATGTGCTAGGCAAAATGGTAATACTTCTTGTGAAGCTTTATCAAATGATAACTTTTCAGCAAGGCAAGATGTGGCTATTCTGCTTAGGAAACTGCGATAAATATTAACATTCTATTCATAACTTGAACATTTAGGTTGGCCAAGTTCATTAGATTTGCATCTGAATACAAATTTGCTGTTCTTTATTATACCTGGAATTATAAAAGGTTGAATGTTAACTGCACCTCTTTTTATATCTGTAACCTTGTAATAATATAGCGGAGCCCTTAAGGTGAGGTAAAACCTTATTAGACACCTTTTAATAATTTATTATTTTTTTTATCCATTTACACTTAGGAGGGCCACAATCCTTTCATTTTTAAAACACTCATTGACTGGGGAAGGTTAAATCATCAACCCAATTTTTGCTCTCCTGCAAATTGATCTTTGAACTGAATCATAGCGGATTTACTCTAATACACCGTCACACTTATTGTTTCTTTTACTAGTAGTAAATAGAATAAAATAGAATAACCAAAAAATAAGTTTAAGACTTTTACCTTGGTGTTTTTTGTTTTTGTATTTCTTTTATGCAATACACTCAAAGAACTGAATTCCCCTTGGGCTCCGACAGTGACATATTGTAAACAGCAGAGATGATCTACAAATCAGCAAAATTCTGAAACATGCGGTGGGGAACACTTCTAAAAAATCCCCTGGAGTTTTTGTTTCATGTAATAAATGAAAATATTGCAGCAATGTGCTGTTTATCATGTATAAATGTTTTTTTCCCAAATGAAGCTTTTTTATTTTTTTACTATTTTCTATTATTTTCAGATTATATTGTTAAAACATAAAACATTTTGTGAACATTTTTAACAAAGCCATTTTTACTGTTCCAGTTTAATCAACATATATTTAAACTCTTGGAATGTTTACATTGGTACACTAGAACGGTATATTTCCTTTTTGTAAGCTACAATACATAGGATCTTATATGACTATTCAAGATCTGTTTATGCTGAACACATGTACAGTAAATGGTCTTCCTGGTGTTGTGGAACCACAGGTTGCATATTCACTGGTCTAATTACTGGAATTCTGCATATTTGGTTTGTATAAACTTACCTGCATTTAGGGGCAAATTTATTAAAGGTCAAGTTGTATTTAACCTGAAAAATTTGAGTTTTCAAGGGTATTTTTCAGTCAAAATTTGAATTTTTGGGTTAAAAATAAAAACTCAAATTTTTTTTAAACTATAATTTTAAAAAAGGTTATTTTCAAGGTTTTGTAGAAGTGCAGAGGTCCCTTGAACTATTTGAAGATGTTTGTAGCCTTCATGATGTTTTTTTAGGTTGGTTTCGCTCGTAAACTCGATTAATTCGAGCGATTCTGTTTTTTTTTTGGGGAGAACAAACTTGATTATTTAGAGTTTTCGTGTTGTTCACTCCAAATTCACTGATTCGGGTTTTTTCCATTCAAGTTTTTTCTTAAATCGAGTTGTGCGTTCATTTGAGGTATAAAAAAACCTCATGAACCTCTAAAACTCTACCTTTGATAAATAACCCCCTTAATCTTCAATTATAGGGAAAGTCTTTAATTTATCCATCAGATATTTTTTTGCCCAGATATTTTTGGTTAAAAAAATACCTGCCTTCATATACCTATATATGTTAGTTCTCTTTTACTAATAGAGATTCTAAACTGCAGAAGTGCATCTGCTCATAGCAACTATTAGATGTGTGCAGTCTACTACCATTTGTAAAATGAAACCAAGGATCAGTAAATCAGTAAATGTTGTTTTATTTCCCTATTATTAGCACTCACATCAAGTATAATTTTTACCTACAGGATTGGTAAAATATTGACCAGATCATAATTAAGAGGTGGTATTTCTCTGTCTTCATTTAACTCAGATGATGCTAATGCTAAAATATTACAATCCATTATATTTCTGCCAAAAATTGTCTTCTTAGAACGACACCCATAATCTGCTGTACCTTATGCAGCCTGGTTTTCAACCTGCATACTCTGAGATGACTTTATGATGATTTGCAAAAGATCTTCAGGTTGCCAAGGCCAAAGAAAACGGCTTTTTTTCTCATTTGCCTGGCTTGATCCTCTGTGTTTGATATGTTGGCCATTCCATTGTAATGCAAATTATTAATTCTCTTAGTATCTGTTATCAAGCTGCATCTTGGTTCTCTTCCTACCTTGCTAACCACTCCTTCTCAGTTTTTATTCTTCTCCTGCTCAGCTTATTGTAGTGCTTTCTAGGGTTCTGTACTCGGCCTTTGTATATGACATCCATATTTATACAGCTCTTTACTAGCAACTGATGAATGACCAGTAACACTGTTTATTCTGCATGCTACCTCGGGGTTATATGTGCGTTTTTTAATCCTTAAAAAATTGTAACCCTAAAAACTAGAATTTGGATTTGGTTTGGGATTTGTCTAAATCCTTCTTGAAAGATTTGGAATTCGGCCAAACTCTAAAATAGTGGATTCGAGCATCACTAATAAAATTTTTCCTTTGGAAATAGTCTTTATTCTATCCAGATCAAATCTTCAAAATTATATTTATGATACTGATAACAAATTATGTTTTTTTAATATCCCTTCTTGTAAAAATGCTAAAGATATAACTGTACAATTGTGAGTTCAACATTGTTTATAAGCGACAAGTGAAAATTTTCGCCATCTGCAGATTCGGAGCAAACTTCCACATTTCCCCAACTGTGAAAAATTTCTGGGAAACTGCATAAAAAAATTAGCCCAGTGGCTCGTTAAAATTTGCACAACAAAACAAAAACGATATGCAGCAAAAAAAAATACATGCAACAAAAAAAGAGGTGCACGACAAACGCACACATTATTTTATCCTTCCCCTCTCCTTCCACATCAACCAAAGTGATCTTTCGTTATTCATTTTAATGTGGGATAAAAAGCATACAGATATTATCTGTTGGTGGTCAGATTTTATTATTATTTATTATGACATGTTTTTAAGAAATTGGCAACATTGCAGCCTTTGGGGTAAATTTATCAAAGAGTGAAGTTCTGCCACTAGAGTGAAATTCTGCAGCTCTCAATTCATTTCTATGGGATTTTGAAAGGCGTATTTATCAATGGGTGAAAGTGAAAGTTCACCATTTGATAAATAAGCCTATAAAAATCCCATAGAAATGAATGGAGAGTGGCGGAATTTACACTTTAGTGGCGGAACTTCACTATTAACTTCACTCTTTGATAAATATACCCCTTTGTTTCTATTAAAAAAAAGCAGTTGTAGCCTAGTGGATATGAGGTCCTCTAACAATACTGAGCAAAAAATGCATGTAATTTTGCCCCCCCCATGCAGAAACAAGGTGTCACATAAAAAAACCCATAGACTTTAATGTAATGCGCTACAAAAAGATGTGCAAAAAAAATATATATATTGCACGACAAAATATGAGCATCAAAAATGGCTTGCATATTTTTCTGCAGTTTCGTGAATTTTTAAGCAAAGCAAAACAATACAGATTTGCTCATCACTACTGTGGTTAATTTGGAGTTAATGAATATATAACATTTGTCGTTAGGCTTTTATTGCATTGCGAATCTTTATCGCACATTGAGATCCTTTAACACCTGCTCTGGAGTCTTGTTAAATATTTTATCGCAAAAAACAGTTTGCGATTGCGGAATTTTATTACATACACTGCAAACGTTTGCAAAAGCAGTTTGGTCACAAACTTTGCGAGGAAGTTGTTGAGGTCTTAATTAGTTAAAAATGGCTCAAACATGGTCGTTAACAGGCGCAAGCATCCTAGCAATGTTGTTTGCATATTACATTCCCCTATTTGTTTTATTAATGTACATAATTTATGATTGGAACAATAACCTATTTAAAGGTGAAATGTCACTATTATAAAATTCCACTAGGCTGTAGTCGATTCTTTCCCTTTAAATTTAGATGACTAAAGTCATTGGGACAAAAAGCCTCAGGGCTGACATGAATTGCTTCAAAATGTAGTCATTATTGGCTACAAATAAAAATTGTCAAAAGACCCCATAAAAATGAAAGTATATAACCAACTTTAAAGCAGGGTCAGATTGGGCCAGACCTGCTTCCCTGAGCGGCTGATCAGTTATTGCGCTGCTTCTTTCTCGCATGCGTGTGGCACGGTGTCGCTCATGCATGCACAGCACAAGTTTAGAGGTCAGCAGGGGGTCCCCAAGGAGGGCCTTTGTTTTGCAGCCCCGGTGGGCCCCCAATGCTCCAGTCTGACCCTGCTTTAAAGTGACACTTTAAGAATATATTGCTTTAATTGGTGTATTAATATGTTTGATGAATTATCTTTAAAATACCAAAGTATTTTTTCTACACTATAGACCACTTAATGAGAACTTTTACACAAAACGGTGTGCACTATGGACTTCCCATTTACAGAGAATCAGGGAACTATATTTTGGTTTGCATTAATTCAGATTTATAGAGCCTTATTAGTACTTTTTAAGCTGTAGATGACTTTATTTAGGGTACGAGGCAGTCATCTTTGGTTTAGGAGATTTAACTCAATCCACTTGATGCCAGCTGGATGAAAGGAATAAATTGTCTAATGTGATTTTCTAAAATAGCATATGTGTTTCATTTCATTCTTCCTTGTGGGCTAAAGGCATTTGGAGCACTGTATATGTATGTACTGACTAGACCTATTCCAAACAAAAAAAAAAACACTTAAGAAATGACTGATATCAAAATCTTGGCTCGTAAAAGTATAGAGTATCTTATTTTCACAATGCAGAACATCTTTTTTACTTCTTTAGATGGACCAAGAGACGACAGCTTTTAATAGTAATTTTACATGAAATCATTTAAAGGGCTTTAGCACAAGGACAGATTCGGGGAGATTTAGTCACCTGGTGACTAATCACCTCTTCCCCCTGCCTTCCGCCTGCTATAATGAGAAAACGCAAGTGCCAATGCACTCGCGGCACTTTGATTTCCGAAGTTGCCTCACGAGGAAACTTCGGGCGACTTTGGAAATCGAAGTGCCGAGAGTGCATTGGCGCTGGCGTTTTCTCATTATAGCAGGCGGAAGGCAGTTTGGGGAGATTGTCGCCCTGCAGAAGAGACGATTCATGCCAGGCGACTAAATCTCCCCGAATCTGCCATGTGCTAGCTCCCTTGGTTAATGGCTGATGTGGATATTTGACGACTACGATAAATTTGTGCTGCCGCAGGCTACAAATCTCCTGAAAATGCATCTCCCCCACAATAATTGAATTCGCCTGTAGCAAAACCTATGCAGCACTTAGGTTTTCCAAAGTTGCCTAGCCATCCATACATTTTACCACCGGAGATTTCAGTTATTGCCAGCGAAGAAGCATTTTCAGGAGATCTGTCGCCCGCACTATTGCAAATTATACTTACCTGTTAGTTCTATTCCTTTATTTTCTTATCACATTTGGTGAGGTACCACCCACACTTCAGAGCACATATGTGTTCTTATTTGCTCCCTCAAATCCCATGAAGTAGCTTTAAGCCTTTTTCTTTTTAGAAATGGCAAACTTTCAGTCAGTCTGGGATAAAAAAAAATATAAGAAAAAAATCAGCGCCTACTAATGCAACTCTAAATTATCTTATCTTCTTTGTTTAAGTATATTCTATTTATATTGTAAGTAAAATATATTTACTTTCTAATCTTCCTATACTAGGTATTAGCTCAAGAACATGCTGTTCCTTTTGATGAACTTGGGTTTCTCCATGACATGATGACACATTTAAAATGCATTCTTTATTAAAGATATCCCTGAAATGTTCTACTTTCACAGACAAGCTCCCCCACTTTCATTTTATGTTAAGGAACAACAATATTGGTTCACTGTTATAAGTGATTAGAACCTGTGATCCCCAAGATGTTGTTGAATTCTAATCCCAATATCTCACAGGATTTTCTCTGAAGGGGGATGGATTGCCCTAATCAGATTTATATAGTACAAAGTAGACCCTTATTTATAAAGATATTGTAAGTAGTTTAGGAAACTTTTTTTTGCTACCAGCAGCCCTTCCAACGCACACATTTACATACAAGTTATCAACTAATATTACATTCCTCCCTAATCCATAGTGTTTAAACCTAATTAGTGACGGGGGCGAAATAGACATCACTAATTAGCATAAACGCTATGGACTATTTTTCCTATGGATGGTTTGAGGTAAAACTGTACTAGGGGATAACATACCTCCTTTTATTATGCCAGAACATTGGTCACAATTAAAGAACAGTTCTAATTTTGGCAGATACCAGTTTTATAGTGCTCTTGTTGGGCAGTGACCTATACTTTTGCCTTTCTTAAATAAAAACAGTTTTTTTTTTCACGACCATCTCACCATACATCTTACCATTTTGCAATATCTGCCATGTATGTCTAGATACTACTAAAATAGTATGGTGACCAAAAGTGGCAACACAGAGAATACCTTTTTTTCTTTGTCTTCTCTTTGTTTTCAATCCTCACATTTAGGGGCAGATTCATTAAGGGTCGAATTTCGAAGTTAAAAATACTTCGAAATTCGACCCTCGAATTGAAATCCTTCGACTTCGAATATCGAAGTCGAAGGATTTAGCGCTAATCCTGCGATCGATCGATCGAAGGATTTTTCGTTCGATCGAACGATTAAATCCTTCGAATCGAACGATTCGAAGGATTTTAATCCAACGATCGAAGGAAAATCCTTCGATCAAAAAATCACAGGCAAGCCTATGGGGACCTTCCCCATAGGCTAACATTGACTTCGGTAGGTTTTACCTGCCGAAGTAGAGGGTCGAAGTTTTTTTTAAAGGGGAAGTACTTCGACTATCGAATGGTCGAATAGTCGAACAATTTTTCGTTCGATTCGTTCGATTTCGTTCGAATTCGAACGAATTTAACAAATTCGATGGTCGAAGTACCAAAAAAATACTTCGAAATTCGAATTTTTTTCATTCGAATCCTTCACTCGAGCTTCATGAATCGGCCCCTTAATCTCTTGTTGGATTCAGAACATGAAACAGAATGTTCCAGTGAAGATTAAGCCAGGAAGATAGTTTTCAGTTAGATAACTACAGTGTCTTTTAAAAGCCACCTTGTGTCTGTGTATGTAAACTATTGCTGCTTTCTTTTCCTATATTGGTCTACTTGTTGAAGTATATACATTATTTAAATATATTTTCTTGTTATTTTGGAAGCCACAATTACAGCAAGCAGTTTTTGTTTTATCTTTTGGTGGCAGGCCCTTTTAAGTGCTGGTAACAATATTGAGCTCAGGTACCATAACTGATAAACTAAACACTTAGGGCTATGGAAGTGTCACTCACATTTAGCCTCCTCCATTATTGACATCAAAATGTTAGTAGGTACATTTCCACTGGGATGTAAATTGCTGGGGGTAAAACATAACAACTTCTGACTACTACTCAACGAATATCTTTTCAATGCCCAGTAGGAATTTAACTTTGGATATTTTGTCATCTGCTCTGGAGGAGATTAAGCACAGGTGACAAAACATTCCATCTTCTATCAGCCTTTAAAAAAATAACATAATTATTTCTTTGCCATGGGTCTTGATCTTGCAGCTTCACATAGTTTCCACATTAGTTTTAAGCTGAGTTAAAGAAGCATACCATCATCCTTAAAGGGATCCTGTCATCGGAAAACATGTTTTTTTCAAAATGAATCAGTTAATAGAGCTACTCCAGCAGAATTCTGCACTAAAATCCATTTCTCAAAAGAGCAAACAGATTTTTTTGTATTCAATTTTGAAATCTGACATAGGGCCAGACATTTTGTCAATTTCCCAGCTGCCCCTGGTCATGTGACTTGTGCCTGCACTTTAGGAGAGAAATGCTTTCTGGCAGGCTGCTGTTTTTCCTTCTCAATGTAACTGAATGTGTCTCAGTGAGACATGGGTTTTTACTATTGAGTGTTGTTCTCAGATCTACCAGGCAGCTGTTATCTTGTGTTCGGGAGCTGTTATCTGGTTACCTTCCCATCAGGGGCATAACTACAGAGGAAGCAGACCCTGCGGCTGCAGGGGGGCCCATGAGGTATAAGGGCCCCATGAGGCCCTAATTCATATATACTTATAAATGAATATTGGTAAAACAGGTCAGCCTCTAGACATTTTGGGGGACTGAAAAAAAATTTGCTGTGGGGCCCAGTAATATCTAGTTATGCCACTGCTTCCCATTGTTCTTTTGTTTGGCTGCTGGGGAGGAAAAGGGAGGGGGTGATATCACTCCAACTTGCAGTACAGCAGTAAAGAGTGATTGAAGTTTATCAGAGCAGAAGTCACATGACTTGGGGCAGCTGGGAAATTGACAATATGTCTAGCCCCATGTCAGATTTCAAAATTGAATATAAAAAAATCTGTTTGCTCTTTTGAGAAATGGATTTCAGTGCAGAATTCTGCTGGAGCAGCACTATTAATTGATGCCTTTAAACATTTGCTGATTTGCTTGGGCACATCAACAAGCAAATGTTTTTATTATTAGCGGTGGGCCCAATCTGGTAGATTTCAACTCTTGGTTTTTGGGATAGTCATAAGGATGGCCATACATGGCTTACAAAGCCCATGTAGTCCTCAGTAATTGTTCAGGGCTCATTCAGAAGTTATTAGGGCAGGAGATCACTTTGAACCCATGGATCAATAGGCCGTCAACTTGATGAAGAGTCATTTGAGTCAGCAACTAATCTCTGCTCATGTATGAGGACCTTCAGGTACAACCATATAAATGTTTGGAAGCTCATCTAATCAATATTTTACCACCTGATTAAAGTGGAAATAAAAGCCTAACTAACAGGCCTCAACAACCACACAAAGGTGCTATAAGAGATTAAAATAGCTGAAACTGTGATTACAAATATAAAACAATAGAACAATATTGTGCAATCAGTAGGATACTAACTATAACCCAGTAAAAACTTTATAGAAAGGTGATTATGTAATTGTTTTCTTTAGTTTTACAGTTATGACAGTGTTCGCCTTGTTTTGGTACTTATCATTTTACTGTAACTTAAGTGCCATTAACCCCAATAGGAAACCTGATATTGGGCCAGATTCAATTTAGTGAGAAAAGGCTATCTCACAATTTATCAAGTGAAAACTCATGGATGAGAGTGAATTTGAGGAGGAAAAAAACTTTTCTCAAAATTCATTAATATTTTCAAAGGGTTTACAATCTAAATGGGTACCCCAGATTTGGGGTAAAATTCAGTTCAGTGAGAAAAAGGTATCTCACAGTTTATTAAGTGAAAACTCATGGATGAGAGTGAAATTGATGAGAAAAAAACATTTCTTCTAATTCATCAATAGAGTTTCAAATAGTATTCAACTGGTGTTTCTAAAAGCTATCTTCATCACAGCTGGGTTGTGCCAAAAACCTAGCAAGACATTGCTTTTTTTGCAGAATATTTACTTTACTCTTATTAACGACACCAATGTATCCAAGAGATTTTAGTTTATTAAAATATCACACAAGTTATCTTCTGTCAACACCTGGAGGAATTCCTGTTGTTCTAGGCAGTCAGATGCTATCACATGTATAGTTCTGTAATGCAAACTATAAAGATAACAAGCTACTGGCAGATTCCATTTCATACAAATCCAACAATCGCGTATTAAATATTTAAAGTCTAAAAGACAGAAGGTGTTTCTTGCCGGAGTAATGATAAAAGGAGTTCAGATCTTTCATTTTTATTTCATTATTTTTCTTATTGTAAACTCTCCTTTGTTTGAGTTTCTTTTAAGCTTTCTATTTATTTTTTCCCCTCAGACTGTCTATTGATTCAGTTCCTCCAGAGATATTTTTGGACTTTGCATGAACAACATTCAAATATTTGGACAGAAGTTTCATTCTTTTGATATAAAGAGGAAACTCATACCATGGCTGCAAACAGATGGGAATCATGTCACCAGCACTGAGTATATCGTCTTTAGATATTTTGAAAAGACTGACTCTTTTCCAGCATGTTTGGAGAGCAAAGAGGACAACTGGATTCGTAGTTATTTTTAACATCAAATTATGCTCGAATTTACTGGATGCTAAGGTCAGGGTGAAAACTAAAATTTAAAATACCACAGCAAAATAAAAATACTTTAGTTCAAGATTTTTGTATTTTTTTTAAAGCCTAACAATTATATGTGAAATAATAGCCATGCCAGTGTGAAAGTCAGAAATAGGATGACCTTTCAAGTCCTCCTAATAAATTATAACTTGTGTGCAAAATATGATAATCCAGTCAATATGATTTATGCATGAGTTCTTCAGAGAAGCTATTACATTATTACTACATTATTATGTAGTTATGTATAAAGAAGTTTCTCAAATGGAGCAAGGTTTAATAAGACTGTCATCTGGCTAGGCTGGTTACTTTGCAGGCCTGGCAAATGGATTAAACATTTTCAATGTTGCTTAGTTTGACATATTTGCCCAATCTTTTCTCTCATTATACAGCAGTGAATCAGTAGGAGGCTGCTACTTAAATTGTCTAACAACTTTAAATGAATTCTCTTCAAATCAGATCTTAAATATATTTTGAAAGTAAGGGGTATGTTTTCAAGAGATATATAAACTATTAGTTTACCACAGAGAGACAGAAAGATTTCAGTGACTTACTAATATAATAACAGTTATTTGAATGCATTTTAGTGAAACCAATATCAGTCACATGCATATCATATAGGACAATAAAATATTGTGTTGCACATGGCTCACAAAACTGACTTTAAATGCTTTACCAAGCAGGAAGTTGATTAGACCTGTATTCTCGCCTGCCGATCAAATTCGCCCATCACTACTGACCTCTGTCACCTAGTGGTAGACCTAAGAATAGCACCCAGGAGGCAAAGCCCTGCTTCGTTATTGAATGACCTAGGTCGTACTGAAGTACAATAAGAAGGGGAGAATTTTTGCCTGAGAGCATTTCTTTTCTGTAGTGTTGTTTTCTTTTCAAAGCTCAGAATCATTGCGGCAGGCACACCAATATTACAGCTTAAAAAATACATTCAAGAATAAAATTTTAAATGGTAGAGTGAATTATTTGCAATGTAAACGGTGTAATTTATAAATAAAAAGTAAACCATAACAATCATGACAGAATCCCTGATTGATTGCAAATAAATGGTAGTTACAAAACAAAACAATATAATTGGAAGATACGTTGTTCCTGGTTATTAAAGTTTTCTAAATAATATATGATACATTACAATTCTTATTTATGAGGCGTATTGAGTCCTGCTGACACAGGCAAGTTATTCTTTATAATAATAATTCCTTGGTAAAGACCTACTGGGAATATATATATATATATATAATATATATATAACGATTTCAGGTAGTTAGACCATGGTCTCACTGGGGAATAGACCATGCACTTCCAGTCACTCCAAAACAGAGCCACAAACAGTTTAATTGAGTATCACTGGTCTTTGGCCAATTTATTGGAGACCTTTTCCAAAGAGAAAAAAAGTACACAAGTTTCACACTTACAAGGCAGTTAGATCAAACAAAACGGCAGTTCCAGCTTTCACCAAAGTTATCTCCCTGTCTTACACTGAAAACCCAGCTCCTGCCTGAGAAACCAATTCAACTGGAGCGGCCTACTGGAATGGAAGACCCACTTGTGTCCATTGACTCCAGGTACTCTGTAAACCATCTTTTACTTAGGCACTTTCTTTTTTCCCATTGCAAAACTGATAGTTGCTGAAGTTACATATACATATGGCAGGAAACTGGGAGAAACATACACTGCATCAACCTGTTTCCCAGCACTTCTCTAACAATATATACAGTTAGGCCCATAAATCTTTGGACAGACAATGAATTTTAAATGAAACAACTCAGATGCAGTTGAATTGCAGACTTTCAGCTTTAATTCAGTGGGTTGAACAAAAAGGTTGCATAAAAATGTGAGGAACTAAAGCCTTTTTTTAACACAATCACTTCATTTCAGGGTCTCAAAAGGAATTAGACAAATGAAAAAACTGAAAGTAAAATGTTCATTTCTAATATTTGATTGAAAACTCGTTGCTGGCAATGACAGTCTGAAGTCTTGAACTCATGGACATCACCAGCTTCTTGGTTTCCTCCTTTTTAATGCTCTGCCAGGCCTTTACTGCAGCGGCTTTCAGTTGCTCTTTTGTTTGTGGGCCTTTCTGTCCAAAGTTTAATCTTCAACAAGTGAAATGCATGATCAATTGGGTTCAGATCAGGTGACTGACTTGGCCATTCAAGAATATTCCATTTCCACTTGCTTTAATAAACTCCTGGGTTGCTTTGGCTGTATGTTTTGGGTCATTGTTCATCTGAAACGCCTCCCAATCAATTTGACTGAATTTATCTGCATTTGAGCAGACAGTGTCTCTGAACACCTTAGAATTCATTCGGCTGCTTCTGTCCTGTGTCACATCATGGATAAACACTAGTGTTCCAGTGCCACTGGCAGCCATACACACCCAAGCCATCACACTGCCTCCGCCATGTTTTACAGATGATGTGGTATGCTTTGGATCATGAGCTGTTCCACCCTTCTCCATTCTTTTTTCTTGCCATCATTCTGGTAGAGGTTGATCTTGGTTTCATATGTCCAAAGAATGTATACCCAGAACTGTGCTGGCTTTTTTAGATGTTTTTTTTTTTAGCAAAGTCAAATCTAGCCTTTCTATTCTTGAGGCTTATGCAGTGCACCCTTTTACTTTCATACAGTCTTCTCTTGATAGTAGACTTGGATATCAATATCGATACGCCTACCTCCTGGAGAGTGTTGTTCACTTGTTTGGCTGTTGCCATGGAAATGATTCTGTGGTCATCCACCACTGTTGTCTTCCGTGGGCGTCCAGGTCTTTTTGCGTTGCTGAGTTCAACAGTGCTTTCTTTCTTTCTTTCTCAGGATGTACCAAACTGTAGATTTTGCCACTCCTAATATTGTAGCAATTTCTCGGATGGGTTTTTCTGTTTTTATAGCTTAATGATGGCTTGTTTCACCTGCATGGAGAGCTCCTTTGACAGCATGTTGTCTGTTCACAGCAAAATCTTCCACATACAAGCACCCCCCCCCTCAAATCAACTCCAGGGCTTTTATCTGCTTAATTGATAATGATATAATGAAGGAATTGCCAACACCTGCACATGAAATAGTCTTTGAGTCAATTGTCCAATTGCTTTTGAGCCCCTGAAATGAAGTGATTGTGTGAAAAAAAGGCTTTAGTTCCTCGCATTTTTATGCAATTTTTTTGTTAAACCCACTGAATTAAAGCTGAAAGTCTGCAGTTCAACTGCATCTGAGTTGTTTAATTTAAAATTCATTGTGGTCATGTACAGAACCAAAATTAGAAAAAGGTTGTCTCCGTCCAAAGATTTATGAGTGTGAACATGCTCATAATTTAATCAATAATTTAATTACAAATATGTCATAAAAAACAACAGACAACTACTGGCTCTGGTAAATCTTATGCTAGGTAACTATAGAGGTAAAGTACAAAGCAAACTGAACATACAGATTTAAGTAGGGATTTCATTTTAAGGGTTTTTTTTTAAACCTTTTACATTCGGTTGAAAATGCAAGCAATGTACGAAAGGAAATATTTAAAGTTGGATTAACTTAATTCCTAGCAAAATAGTCATGCTTTATTGAAAATCCCAGGAATATTGACATTTAATTCATTAATTTTATGCTGTTAATATTTGAAGAAAGTTTAATGTCAGGTATATTTTAAGAGTACTTGCTTGACCTTTGTAGTCTTTAAAATAATAGCCCATTCATCACTGTAAACAGATCACACATTTATATTTATTTTCTGATATATAATAATAAAATAAAGTTTTCAGATACATTTCCCCAGGGTTACCCCTACATATCTTTAGAACGTTTATCGATATGGGTTAAAGAAACACTGTAGGATGGAAAAAAGCGGTTTTCAAGAGTACATATCCATTTACCTGGGTAATTTAAGTTTAATCAATTGGGAATCTTCCTCTGGTAGAGGATTGTCCAACTCCAACCCATTCCCAGTGGTGGGGTTACTGCTGCCCATCCTAATTAATAAGGTTATCAGATCACTAAAAAATTCAGGAGCACTTCTACTAAATGCATCTTGCATGGATGGAGTAGTGCATTTAAACCATATTGAAATTAGTGCTAATAGACTAACTCAGGTTCAGATGGGAATTCAATGTTTGTGAATGCTTTGAAATATCTACAAAGTTCTAATACTTAATGCTACTCTATGATGATATTAGAGGTGGTACTGTACAGGATATTCAAATACGACAGTGTGTTTTAGATACAGATAGGCTGGATAACTCTTAATAATTGCATCCAGTCATCCAGCTAGAAGGCTTATTAAAGATTAAGATAGATAATTGTGACCTCCTGGTCCTAGAGTCATGTTGGCTCTTGATGTGTAATAAATCACAAACATGTTTTTAACAGAACAGACTTAGTAAAACAATTCAGCTCTATTATTTCATCAGTTTAAAGGGATTTTTCATGAAACCATTACACTTGAAAGGCAGAACGTGCACCAGAATATTTGTTTTAATGGCATATACGCCTAAAGGGCCAGTGATGACAATATTTAGAACTGTCTTACTTATTTATTATAATTAAAGCCTGTTTTTAAACTATTAAAACATATTTTTTTATATTTAACATGATTTAAAAAAAAAAAACAGACCAAAAAGCTACAGTAATATTAACTGCAAAAAAGAGAGAGGGACAGTTCTAGTCAACTCCAGCACTAAGGCAATTTCATGATTTGTCAACTTGCATAGAAATGCATAAAAAATATAGTCCGCAACATTTTCTGTGATTTTTTTTCCCTGCGACTTTATGTAACAGTGAATTATCCATTTACACATATGCACAAAATTACCCTTAGAAATTATTAATTATGGCAAAATCCGTGGTCACGATCAGCTGCAACTAGTTGCAATGCCTTGTCAAGATTACTATTTTTTTTTTAGAAATATAATATTAAAGGAGAATTCAAAAATGAATATAGCTAGAAATGCTGCATTGTACATACTGAACTATTGTACCAGCCAAAAAGTTAAGCGTCTCTTGAGCAATAACGATTTTGTCATTCAAAATAATGCACAAAAGCTCACCATCTTGGATTTTCAGTTACACACATATGCCCATTTTGCTCTGTGCAGCTGTTGATAAGCTAAATTTAGGGGTTGTAGCAAATTATGAAGCAAAATAAGGCTTTCCTGTAATAGAAGCTTATGCTACAGGGCTGGTTATTAAAC
Organism: Xenopus laevis; assembly: GCF_017654675.1. Lineage (NCBI taxonomy): Eukaryota > Metazoa > Chordata > Amphibia > Anura > Pipidae > Xenopus > Xenopus laevis. The sequence continues at coordinate 144,323,740 of NC_054371.1, read as the reverse complement.
TCTAATGGAAATTGCACTGGTTTTGGAGGTGCTATGTAATATTTATCTAAATTAATTATTAATTAGCTTGATATCATGACATTTTTATTCTATATACTTCATATATATAGCAGGTATTGTGTGTCGGTCCCTAAACTCAGTAAGTGACAGCAGCACAGAGCATGTGCAGTGAATCAGCAAAAAAGAAGATGGGGAGCTACCGGGGCATCCTTGGAGGCACAGATATTCCCTGCTAAAGGGCTGTGGTTGCCTTGGGCTGGTATAAAAATTTTTTAAAGGGGAAAACGCAAATTTTTAGAGGGGAAAAAACTTTTTAAGATTTATTATACCCCAAAGCTGCTAAAAATCCAAATCTGAAAATACTCCATCTCAAACCTGTTGAGGTCATGAAGAATCAATGGCAGATGTCCCTGAAGATATTTCTTGATATCATGGTTTTGACACTGGTTTTGATCCGATAATCTGATAAAAACAAATTTTTGTGGTGACAATTCGATTACATACGATTCAAATTGACACATGAATTTTTCACAATATTTGTTTATTCTGACTTTTTTGAGAAGTGTTATTGATAAATTCATTTAACTAGTGGATGCAAGTTACGTCAACTTTGTTTAAAAAAAAAAAAAAATAGATAAACTCAAGTTAAAGTAACTAACCCCCTAAATGTGCAGCATATATAGCCTACTTCTATATAAAGCTTTAGTTCTCCTTTAAAGGAGAAGGAAAGGCTAAAATGAAGTAAGCTTTATCAGAAAGGTCTACATAAATACATCAGTAAACCCTCAGAGTAATGCTGCTCTGAGTCCTCTGTCAAAAGAAACACCACATTTCTTTCCTTCTATTGTGTACACATGGACTTCTGTATCAGACTTCCTGTTTTCAGCTGAAACCTCCAGGGCAGGGCTTGAGCATGCTCAGTTTGCTCCTCTCCCCCTCCCTCCTCCCATCCCTGCTGTAATCTGAGCTCAGAGCTGTAACTTAGCAGGGAGACTCATGCAGGACGTGATGTCACACCATGGTTATATGGCAGCTGCTATCCTAAACAAATAGAGATAGTGTCTACAGCTGTTTACTCAGGTATGGTAAAGCATTCTGCAGAATAAATATAGCATTCTGGCTTGCACTATTGTGGCTAATATGTTGGCAATGAACTGTCTTGGAGCTTTCCTTTTCCTTTAAGGAGTGTATGTGTGTCCTATACTAAACTATTGCTTAACTATTTATTGTGATACATTTAAAACCATTGTACCGTATAGCAACATTATGCATTAAATATTATGCATTAAAACCATGATCACTTAACCTTTTCCATGTTACCTTTAATGACTGTCCCTATAATGCAGAATCATTAAATGGCATATGCCATGTCATGTCATTATTGATGCTTCCAAGATCAGCAGCACATGTTGTTTTTGTAAGTTTGTACATTTCCATACCTAAAGTTTCATTTTTATTGGTGTATATAGAAAAGCCACCATATCTGCAGCGGTCCAAATGAAAACACAAAGGCTCAGACAATCATGTTAATGAAATCTGGACATCTGGCCAAATTTAACAGTATGCAACTATTATGTCCATGGGCTGATCAACTGGGTATCAGTTAGGTTAACTGATATGGCAGCCTTTAATGTCTATCAGTCTGGTGACATTTGAATTTCAATTTATCTCATCACTTACAGTTGATTGACATAGAGGGCAAAAAAGAAGACGGGATTAAAATAGCAAGAATTAATATTTAAATGCAATTATAGAAAGGAAATGAAAAAGGAATGGCTGTTTATGAAATAAATAATGATATTACTATAGAGAGAGTTTATCAGAATCACACTGAGTAATAATCAAAGCATCTTCCAGTTACAATGAACATGCAGAAAAATCTTGGGCAAATTCTGCATTATAATATGGAGGCGCAATATTAAACAGACAAAAGCAGATGAGTAGGGAGCAGAATGAGCAATGAGCAATGGACAAGTACAGAAATTGCTGTTAGTGTATGTTGTGATATTCAATATGCAACAAAGATCATTATATATTAGTGTCCAGGGAACTAAGAAAATGGACTGTATTTTTCTTGTAACCAAAAACGTAGTTATTTTCTAGTAGATAATTTAAAATAATTTAAAAATTAATAATGATGCTATTTCTGTTTAATTAAAATTCCTGCTTTCCTTTTCCCATAACACTGGGATTTTGATCTGTGCAAATATCTCCACATACACTGCTTTCAAAGCACTACAGCTCTACAGTTTATAAATATCTTTTCTGTCACCAGCACACTGTTTCATTTCTAGGAGTTTTCAGAGGATAAAAAATGTAATCCCCTTCAGTAACTAGTCTAATCCGTAAAATCCAAGATAGACTGAATAAACTGTATGCTGCCTATTTTATTGATTCTGTCAAGTACAAATGGAAACCCTGCCAAAATGTAAATATATGTAAAGATTGTATAAGTGGGCAAGCTTTTTATTTGAATTCCACAACCATAGCACGGTTTGTTTCATCACAGGGATAAAAAAAAAATGTAAGGAGGGAACTAATTAACTAACCAGCAGCAATCTACAATGCAGCACCTTGCATTCCAGGAGATTTATCCAATTTCAAATTCATTGCCATATTCCTCTAGGGAAATAAAGATTTCTGCCTATTAAATAAGGGGACAGAAAAAGGCACCTTCACTACCAACAGCCTGTACAAGAAAATAATACTGTAATCATTCCCTCCAATCATCTGAAAAGGATTAAATCTTCTGCTTCTAAAGTAATGTTCCAATTGAGCCTTGGGGAAGAATAATTCATGATTAGGGGGAAGGCTAGTCTAGCAAATGTGAACATTATGTCCATTACTTAAACACACTTCCTGGGATGACTGCTAATGTACCCAGGGGACCTTGCAGCAGCAGTAACTGATAGGAGCAATGAAAAAGGCCGACAAGGACAAGAAGTATTATCATCTACATTCAACAGCACTACACAGACTTTGCCATTGCTAAATCATTGCCATTGGTAAATAGCCAGAATAACTCATTTTAATAGCAGAATTCTTCTCTTCTTTATGTGTATTAAACAACAGACTGTTATGGGCTGTGGTAGTGTATAGCTTTCTTGGAGTGAATACCAATAATGTAATATATGCATTTTCCCGTGACTAGCGTTTTTTGCTTTGCTTTCTACATTAAACATTCAGTAGCTCATTTTCATTTTTTGCAGCCAAACTGAACATCCCTTTGTGCCAAACAGTAATTTCCTGTGAGCAGTCCATTTGCTTGTTTTCCACATAATTTATTTAGCAATGGGGATATTGTATGAATTCCTATTATTTGATGCTGTGCCATAAACAGAATTATTCAGGAACAATTAGTAGCTGCTCTAGAGAGCTTTCAATCTACCATATAGTCTCCATGCGACTCAGGCAGGTAAAGTAATTTTCCTACTACTTAGGAGCTTATATTATTTTATTTTTAATGCAACTGTGTTTATCTTTGATACATAAACTAACTCTTACACGTCTGCCTGTGTGTATTAGTGAGGAAATAATCACAATGAATGTCCTTAAAGGGATACTGTCAAAAGAAAACATGTTTTTTTCAAAATGCATCAATTAATAGTGCTGCTCCAACAGAATTCTGCACAGTTTCTCAAAAGAGCAGTTTCCCAGCTGTCCTCAGTCATGTGACTTGTGCTCTGATAAACTTCAGTCACTCTTTATTGCTGTACTGCAAGTTGGAGTGATATTATCCCCCTCCCTTTCCCCCCCCAGCAGCCTAACAACAGAACAATGGGAAGGTAACCAGATAACAGCTCCTTAACACAAGATAACAGCTGCCTGGTAGATCTAAGAACAACACTCAATAGTAAAAATCCAGGTCCCACTGAGACACATTCAGTTAAATTGAGTAAGAGAAACAACAGCCTGCCAGAAAGCAATTCCATCCTAAAGTGCTGACTCTTTCTGAAAGCACATGACCAGGCAAAATGACATGAGATGGCTGCCTACACACCAATATTATAAATTTAAAAAAATACACTTGCTGGTTTAGGAATTACATTTTACATGGTAGAGTGAATTATTTACAGTGTAAACAGTGTAATTTAGAAATAAAAACTACATCATAAAAATCATGACAGAATCCCTTTAAGAAATAACTACACATGAAACTAAACAAACCACCAAAGTTTGGTCACTACCCAGTAACCCCATACAAGTACCAAGATGGATTTGACACATATTTCTCCCAGTAAAATTATAAGTACCCCCTGAATTTCCCCAAAGGCCAGTAGGTGAGCATAACTATATTCTTAAATTAGGGAGAGCCAGAAATACCAAGGCTGTAGTGAACAATCATTATTCTCAAAGTTTATAAATTGCAATGAAAATCTAATTGCAACAAATGTTTATCATACTTGTCTCAATTAGCTTTACTGGATGTTTCACTAGACACAAATGATCTTACTCTATCAGGCCTCAAATATACTCGCTCATTATGAATGCCCCGACTGAACTAATCAATGATCAGTGTTGATCTTGAACACTTTCTAAGTTTAAACCCATTGGTTTTTCAGTTGATTAACACAGTACGTCAATGTTTATTTAATTACAGTCAGCCTTACCAGCAAATTTTATGTTTCTCTTATCTACTTTCCCCTGTCCTGAGCTGGTGACCTTTAGTTAGAATGATATAATCAAAGTACTGTAGCTGTGAAACCATTTTCACAATATATTTGGGCATAAATAGAATCACAGATAATCAATTGCAATTTTATCTTCAGTTTTCTTTTCATCAGTATAAATACTTGTTTAGCTTCATTACCAGTGGTAATTGGGGTTTAAAATGTTCTATTCTCGTGAGACTTAAGAACAATTTGCATCTTGTTGAATTGACTCAGCCAATGGTTTCCTTCCGTACTCCAAAAACATAGTCCAGTTAAATAGCTCCTGATAATTGACCACATAGTGTGTGAATGTGATGTATGGATTTTAGATTGTAAATTACACTAGGCCAGAGCCTGATGTGAACATATATAGATTATGATATCACTATATAAATAAAAGATGATAATAATAACTAATATTACAAATAACTAATATTACCCACCTAGGGTTGCCATGTGATTCCCCTTTTTAGAAAGTAGGCATACACTAATACTTATCTTTACTACACCATTATATTATAAAATCCATGGTGATACATTCTTATTCCTTTCTATTAAATGATTCATAATAATTTAACAAGATAAACCCAGCAAGGGATTTTTCATCATAAATTAATTTAAGTTATCACCACTGTTTCCAATTATATTTTTCTTAGTGCACAGCTGGCCAAGTCCTCGGACTCAATGAAGACATTTTTTTAAATAATATCAGCTATATTATTATTATTATCCTTTTGTATGTATGAAAGGGAAACCAGGATCTTGAAAATCTCAGTCTTTCGAATTACCTCTAGGGTCAACTGAATTATTTAACAGCCTACCTCCTGTTTGATTTCCATTCTCTTTCCCTTTGGGGATATCTCTTTATTGTTGTGGCTTTGCCTTGTAGTGCTACAGGCTAACAGATCAATTCAACCTTTGAAGCATCTTATTGCCTTTCATTATGAAAACTAGCAATTAAATAAGTCAAATTACTGAAAAACTACAGAAAAAAAGTGCGTATTGATCGACTCAATGCCTCCATCCAGACAATGCTGAACTGTTTATGAAAATCAATGGAGCCGAATGATTTTTTTTAAACTATAGGAACTTGTAACTGTGATTTTTATATCTATTTTTTTTTAGAAACCTTATTTATACTTATAATAAAGTTTTCATAATTTCTTTAATTTAATTCAGGAAATTGTTCATTACAGATTTCACAATGCCCAACTGGCCCTGAGATAATCAACATAATTTTTATTAAGCAGCAAAAACAGCAGAAGCGCAATTGTAAAGAGAGTTTTACATCTATGGTTTTGTGCAACATTTTAGTGATGTGTATCCCACTAAAAAGTTATCATAACTTAAGCACATCTTTCTGCAAATAGCACAGCAGATATATCACAATAAGCAGGCTATATTAGTCCTTAGCTTCTATAATTATTATTATTATTGCTCTTTATTTATGTTGCATCATTAGTTTTAGGCAGCACTTTTGCAGAGATAGTTCATCATTCACATCCATCTCTATCCCAGTGGAGATTATAATCTAAAGTTCCTGTTACATTTGCACGACACACATGAACTAGGGTCAATTTCATGGGGGCCAATTAATCAGAAACCGTACCCTGAATATTGCTAACATAAGGTAGCCCATATTTAAAATAATAATTTTTCAAATAGTATTTTCATAAAATATATATATATATGTATGTTAACAATAATATTAAAATAAGAAATAAGGATAAACAAACATATAAAATAGAAATGCTGCATATGATGGTTTAGGGGTTTGGTTCCAGGCCAAAGCAATGACAGCCCTTTAGCAGGGAAGATCTGTACCTCCAAAGAAACCCCAGTAACTCCTAATCTTATAGCAGAGGTGATTCACAGCAACAGCACATGTGATAGAAAAAAGTAACCACATACTTTTTATCCACCGGGCAGAAATGTGGAAACTGTTTTCCATTTAATTTAACAGGTTTCACAGCCCATGGCAGCCCTCAAAGGGGATCCGGTTGTATTAGAGATTATTTTACTGAAATGAGCTGGTCATTACTTTCCTGCTAAAAAAGCTCTGTGTTTTCCCTAATCATGACTAATAGCATAAGTGATGAGTATTAATGTTAATGACTGTTCACATTTATAAACATGGTTGATCGTGCACAACAGAACTTATTAAATGTACACCCAATGTTTTCTTTGGAATTAAGCTTTTTTAAATATTATGAGAAAGTATGTAGTTATATTTCTTTCAGATGGATTTTCTAGCATAAATTAAAGATCCATAAGAACAAAGAACTATAAAATATAAATTTAAAATGTACTGGTGTCCTGTTTCTTCAGAAACTTGTATAATTTATGCAATTATAGTACAGGTATAGCATCCATTACATGGAAACCGTTATCCAAAAAGCTCTGCATTATGGAAAGGCCATCTCCCATGGGGTTAGATTCACTAACGGGTGAATTTTCACCAACGTCAGCTTCGCACACCTCGCACCACTTCGCCAGGTTCAAATAACGACTACGCCAATTCACTAATATGCAAAGTTTCATCCTGGGTGCCGAATGCTGGCGACCTTTTGGTATTTTTACTTCAGCAGTGCGAGCATTTCATAGTGAAGATACAATAGCGTTCGTTTGTGCCTATCAAAAATTTGCTAGTGATCTGCGCTTAGGTCAATTACCATAGGGCGGGTATTTTAAAGTTGTATGGAGGTCTTTATTATAAATGTTGGTGCAAATACTTGAAGTTACCACATTTTATTAAAAATGTCCAGGGAACCTTAATAAAGACAAGAGAATTAATATAATGTGCTACACATAAGGCTACTGTAAAATTAATGTTCCATATGTTATGAAGTGTCTAGAGAAAACCAGTTACCCAAAAAAAGTTTTGCACTTAATCCATTTTCGGAAAACACAGGATATGAGTGACAGAAGATTAAGTAAGATCTAACTTCTTTTAAGCACTTTGCCTGGTCTGAAGTGGTGAAGTCAAATCTGGTGAAAAGGTAACGTTCAGTAAAATCCGCACTTTGCTGAATTTGCCAAGTAACAACATTTCGCCAAAGTGAAAAGTCTCTCTGGCGATAGAGTGTGAACAAATGCTTCTGGATAAAAGCTGGATAACTGAAATCTAATTATATCATTTAAACTAGTTTCATTATAGCAAAACTGTATAGTCCCTAATTGCATAGAGCAATGTACTTAGAATGCAATGGTTTTAGTATTCAGTTGGTCAAATGCCTCCTATTGTAGTAGAAAGAGGAAACATTGAATATTGGATCTTATTTGTGACTGCGTTAACAGAGCATGATATCTTACGTGGATTTGTACTTGGTTAATTCTGTGGCAAAAAAAAATAATGCCATAAAAAACAATATTATTAGTTAATACATAGTTAATATGTTTGAAAACCCTTTTATATGTAGGAGGGTAGGAGAGTAAAGGTTTTGCCTAATTTTAATTATGTTATTTCTCCCAGGAGGGTTCTTTGCCAGTTAGGTTGGGTCCTAATAATAGTTGGGAGGGGAAGAAGATTCCTTAGCAGTTTAAGGTGTCAGGCTTCCCCCAGATTATAAAAAGGGAAGCACGCATGTGCTCAGTCTCTTTTGGTCCCCCACTTGATGGAGGAGGTGAGGTGTGTTCCATAGGTCCTGGAACAGAAGAAGGTTCAAGTAGGAGAAGTAAGTGCAAGGGTAAATTTGTAATAGTTCACTCTAAAAGTGAAAGGCAGTATCAGGGTAGTTAGTAGAGCTGTCAAAAGCTCCAACAAGGAGGCTAGTAAGGTTTAGTACCCTGCAATGTTAATGCTGCCAGTATAGGGACTCACACTTCACCTAGCTCCAGAGATTGAATACCAAGATAGGCAATACTAACAACTATTTGAGAAAGTTTTTGAAGCATTTATTTATTAGATCTCATTAGATATTGTAACAACTGTTTAAGAAAATATTTGAAGCATTTACTTATCTTGTATCATTGGAATCAGCCCCAATACAAATGAGGGAAATATTTAGCAGTGTTTCTCCAAGAAAAAAATGCCCATAGATTCTAATCAATAGTTAAAAAAAGTTGCATGGTTTAAAAAATGTCACCCATTTTAAGAAATAGTTGCTTGCAAATTTTTTGCAGTTTCGTAAATTTTTGGCAAAACGAAACAGTTCATTTTCGCCCATCACTAGCACCCACCACAGAAAATATGTGTAACATCCATCAATAAAGAGTTTTATCTTTTTTTAAAGAACCACAGGTACCCAAGTTATGTAAGAGCTCAAACTTTGTGAGTGGAGTCAATGTGGTTTATCCTCTAACATATATTCCTGTTCTATCAGACATCAGCTTTTTTTATAAACCAACTACTTTAAAGCAGATGTCACAAAAATATAAGCATATAAGCAAAAACATTACCTTGTGCTTGATGCATTGTCTATATTGGTGGCAAAACAATGGTATTCAATTCTTCGGGAAGTTCAAATGCTTTCTAATGTATACTGGGGGGCATATCTATACATTTTCAAGCAAAAAAAATACAAATCTTTTTTAGAGATAATGTCCACTGACTTCTATAGAAATTTAAAAACTTTGATTTATGAGATTTTTTAATGCAAACCTTAGATTTTTGTCATTAATAAATTGTGATTATTCAAGTATATTAATTAATTAATAACAAACCTGTATATTTGCAATCATGTTTTTCACAATTTTTTTACATACTGGCCAAAATGACAGAAAATCTCTTATCTAAAAAAACTGAATGTTACAAGAATTCTGGATATTGGATCCCGTACCTCTATAGAGTCAAATTATATGTTCTTTCTAACTAATACGTTTTTAGTTATTGATATTAGTTATGGGTAAATCTGTCTGTTTCGATTTGACCGAAGATTTGGGAAACAACGGAAAAATTTGTGAAATTGCGAAAAATTTGCGAAACGCATTGATCTCAATGGGCATCAAAATAATTTTGACGCGAGTGACAATTTTGACGGGCAAAGTTTTTTTTTTTGTGCCAAATTTTCCACAGCGAATTTTCATGGCAGTTTCACAAAACATTTGTGGGCGGTGAAACATGGAAATTCGATGCAAATCCATGCATGCCGAATAAATTTGCCCATCACTAATTGATATGTTAAGTGGACAATCTGGACATCTAAGGAGAAAATTAACCCATTTATGTGGCCACATTTACTTTGTTTTCGTTTCACCTGCAGAAATGGTGACTGGTAATACTAGGAAGCATATAGTTATTCTTTTTCTAGCATCATCAGTGAAAATTATTTTTGAAGATGGAAGAGTGATATAAATACATTAATACATAGAAACCCCCCCCATAGAATATTACATAGTGTTTATAACATGTGAGGTGTCATGGCTTCTATTTCTTCAATAGCATATTAAGGCATAGGAATAAAGTGGTTTAGGACTACTCAAAACCAATCTCTTACCAAAACTAGATTGATGACAGAAAAACTGCATCGCTCACAAAAATTAGATCCTAATGTCTGTTTGCTAGGCCTTTTAGACTGATTAACTCTGCTAAATAACAATAGAGACTTACCACTGCCGGGTCTCAGAACATGGAAAGTAATGGTTAATACTCAATTAGAAATATATAAACGTACATACTTAGAGGAGCTTCAACCATAGACCAGGGACCATAGATGATACCTTCTGCAACAACTACAACTAACCAAAACTTTGCTGAAAATTAACACTGTCCAGTCTGTCACACTTTTCTTACTTTCAATGTCTGATAAGTGTAACCAATTGTTAACCTGAATAAAAATAAACCTTCATACATTCATCTCTTCAGTTGTCAATTGCAGATACACAGCACACTATAAAACATAAAGATAAAATTAAATTTAATGCATTTCAACCTGCTTATTCATAGATTTTAGAGCATGCAGGAAAAGTTGCAAAGTCACATGGACATCAGTCATTACATCACACATATAATCCATCCCTTGACTAGTTACTTTTAAAGCCTGTGTCATTAATCCTATGTCAAACATAACAAAGCATGCTATATTTACTATATACTATATGTAACCTTACTGGGTTATTTTTAAAAAGCTGTAAAACATTATTCTTCTCTTCTGAACAAACACATGCTGACGAAACGTTACAAATATCTTTAGGGAAACAACGAGCAAAAAAAAATTAAATGAAATATTTAATTCACAAGACATCCCAAGTGTTTTTTTTCTTCAGATATTAAGTTCACATTAACACTCCAATGTGGATATTGATATTGATGTGGATATTGTACATCAGTGCATGTCCCATTGGAAATTCAGGCCTTGTGTTTTCAATAGAAAGATCCAGTGCACGTCTGTTTTTTTACATAATAACCATAATTGATTCCCTCTGTGCATGCCATTTGGTTTTCTCAATTCCCTGTACAACCAGAGAATTAGGATCAGAGACATGTTTCAAAAAGGTTTACTCACATTTATGGATTTGCCCTTAGCTGTATCTTTTACATGTGTTCTCATTCACTCCCAGCAGCTTGGACATCTTACATGCACTATTGTACTTTTGTACTATGCCTTCCATGTATGGCAAGGGCTGTGGAGGACCATAGAAGGCATAACTAAATTAAAAATAACCACAATCTGTAAATATAAAATGTGAAGTATAAAGCAATATGTAATTTCCATAGTTACTAATTGAATATGTAACCATGCATATCCTTAATTATTTGTAATAGAAAAACAGAATCTATATTCTATAGGCCTTTTTCTATGTATGATAAAAAAATCATTTATGGTCTCTTCCTTAGCTGAAGTTCAGATAAAAAGAATCCAGCTCCATCTACTTATTTATATATAGTGTAATTTCAGGCAGTTACTATAAAATTGTACAGGTATAGGACTTGTTATCCAAAATGCTCGGGACCTGGGGTTTTCCAGATAATGGATCTACTAGAAGTCTACTAGAAAATCATGTAAGCATTTAATAAACCCTATAGGCTGGTTTTGCTTCCAATAAGGATTAATCATATCTTCGTTTGGATCAAGTAAAAGGTACTGTTTTATTATTACAGAGAAAAAGGAAATAATTTTATAAATTTTAATTATTTGGACAAAATGGAGTCTATGGGAGATGGCCTTTCCATAATTTGGAGCTTTTTGCATAATGGGTTTCCAGATAACAGATCCCATACCTGTATTTTAAGTTTGACTTGAAGACCCGAGAGCTGCAATCAATCACAGGGGAACTATGCAGATATCCTTTCAGATAGTTTACATTATTGAGTCTCTTTTTGGAGACTTTGTAGGAATAAAAAAGAGGATTTTCAGAGTCTTTTTTATGGTTAATAGTAACCATTGCATTTGCACTGTTGATGGATTTTTTTTTTATATTTTCTTATATGGGTGTTCTTTGGTTTTTCAGCTTTTTCACAATTTTGTCATTAGTTTTATGTGTTTATATTCTATAATCAGACAGGTAAATCCTATTCATCAATTACCCATTCTAGAAACAAATGATTCACCTAAAAACACAAACTGAGAATAATTAATGTACTAATAATATAAAATGGATATTGATCAACAACGAAAGCCAAAGGTTTCAATTTAGTAGGGGGGTAACCATGATTAATGCTAAAACTTAACTGAAACTAAAACTGAATAAACAACGGAACACAGAAAGCTTCCTGGAGATTTAAATTCTCCATCTTTCAGTAAATGATCATGCCTTGTGTGAGATTTCCCCTAGAGTTTTATAGTCATAAAATAAGTTACCTGTATTGAGTTATGAAGACGTGCCTAGGTGAAAATATTTGTTTGATTTGAGGCATGAAAATGAATTTAGGGAATTATATATACTTGCTGAGAAATTTGAAAATGTACCTTGCTATGAGAAGAGTGCTTCATTTGAAGCATCATGGACACTTTAAATAAATACAAATTGCTGGAAAACAATTTCAAATTCTAGAACAAAATGTTCAGTATAGTTAATGTTTTGAAAATATGTATGTGTCATAAGATATCATTGATGCTTAGACATGCTATTGATGTCTTACTGAAAATTGTGGTATACTAATGGATGTTTAATTATTAGATGTAAAAACCACAAAAAACTCTAATACAAAACTTCTCAAAGTAAAACCTTTGCTTGTGATTGTCCAAAAACTGTAATTTTTAAAGATTTTAGAGATATTCATTTCTGGATTGTTCAGCACTTTTTTCTGTTCCTACTTTTTATATTCTGAACTTTTAATAACTTTCATGACATTCATTGTTTTACAGAAATAAAGTATAATCGTGGTTTCAAAAAGCTTTAATACCACTAAAATCCAACCTTTTGTAGGGGATCAAAACCTTTCCCCTGTTTTTCTGTCTGTGACATCATCCAGCCCAGTTACAGGCTGAATAACAATCCAATTGGCTGGGAGCACCAGTGCATCTCTGGGAAAGGATAAGGCCCAGGGGAGAGCCAAATGCACAGGGTTACAGAGAGAGCCCCTGATGCTGCAGCAGCCAGCCAGAGATAGAGGGTGCAAGTGCTGCTTGGAGAGACTGACCATGGAGAGTTAAGAGAGGGCTGCAATGTTCTCTGCTTTGATTAAGAGATTCCAGTTTCTGTGTCCTGAATGTGTATATTTTGGTATGGTTCTTCAGGGTGAGGACAGGTCTTGCTCAAGTACCTGCCACATGGGAGCGGCTACTAAATACAAAGAGAAAGGAACTTTGGGGTAGGCAGTGCTACCTGGGGACATAAGAGCTCTTGGGGTAGGGGACAAATGATTAGAAACAGAACTGTGCTAATTTGCATTGGTCCACCTGGAGTGGAGTGTGGGATTGTGGCATTGAAAGACTGTGCCAGGGGTTTGATACTACACACAGGTTCCACAGAGCAAAGTTATATTGTGTGATTTCTATTTACAGTTATTGCATTCAGTTTTATATAAAGTTATATTTGGTTACTGCAAACTTTGTGTTAATTTTCCAAGTGGAACCCCCCTGAGGCATGCTCCTCAATGCCCACTAGGTGGAGGCACTGCACTGTAAATCCCAGTTCAAAGGGTTAATTGCTAATTAAAAGTGTGTGATAAGATTCTACAAACAATGTGGTAAGGAAAGGGTTACACTTTAATAAATGGACGTTTAAAGGATGAACCCTCTGGTTTAAAATGAGAATTACATTTACCTCCATATGTAATAATAGGGTAGTAAGTTTGCCCAGGAGCAGTGGCCCATAGTAACCAATAGGATGTTTGCTTTCAAACAGGTGACCAGTAAACTGATTGGTTGCTCCTGGGCAAACATTGCATTTTATTACATAACCCCCTTTTTTCTGTTTTTATTTCATATTTGACTTGTTTCTTAGTCTTCTCCCAGCTCTTTTTCTCCCTACACCCGTTTCATTTCTTCTAAGCCACTGTTCATTTTACAGAGAAACTATTTGCCTTCTTATCCCCACTAACCTTTTTTTATTCACAGTTTTTAATATCTCTTGTACTTTTTCTTGCCTCTGCTTTTCAGCAAAGTCCATACATGTTGACAAGCACCCACTCCATTTGGAATAATGATAGGACCTGGAAGTAAGGACATAGTAGGAACAGGCCAAAGTTCAGTAGCAAGATATCCAAGGGAAGAATCAAGCTTACAGACAGATTCAACCATAGGTCAGGACAAACATGAAACAGGATTGTTGGGAACAAAACCAAGAATTGGAAAATAGTTCATCAGCTCTATTAGTCAATATTAGCAAACCCAACATTGACAAAGACCTACAGTTGGGCATTGAACTCATTGGCTTTTATTTTCACATTGTTGGTCTTTTATTTTCATGTTTTGTTTTTTTGTTTTGTGTGGTGATATCACTGTACGGCAGCTCACATGTGATGACTATGGAGCTTAGTACCTAAAACTTACTACTCTTAATAAAAGTGACCTTACATAAAGCAAAATTACAAAACTAAGTACAAAGAAATCTGCATTTTGCAATATCTATTATTATAGTATTAGTACTGCAATGTATTTATTGCACATTGTACATTTTTAAGACCTTGAAGATGGCATTGCATTTTATTATACACTGAGCACAGGTGACGACTTTAAGCATGTTCCCATTAGAAAGACCTAAAAAATCAAAATGTTTATACTATTCTTAAATAAAAAATTTTTTTTAAAAATTATACAGTCTATCATTTTTGACGGGCTTTAAGATACAGCTCCAAGGAAATTTAACAATTCTGGAATATGTAACAGAGAAAAAAAATTGTGAATCCTTGGCAGTTGTATAGACAAAATGGAAACCTCCTATTTGAAGTACTTTCCAGATAGCGTGTGGGCTCTTTCATCTTAGGCTTTGTTTTCAGCAAAATTGTTAATTATAGATCATAATAAGCTGTTAGAGAGAAACACACATAATTTGAAAGTGAAATGAGGCACAGCACATAGATAAAGCAATTGTTTGTTTAAGAGGTGATTAGCAGCAGCAAAACAAGCAAACTGATACTTGAACCTGAGAGAAATTACACTCATTTGAATCATTATATTATTTGCCAATTTGCACAATGAAACATAATACTGAGGTAATTGAACATTCTCTTGGATTATGTGTTTAGTATAAATGAAGTGTTGTTCTCTGTTTACTTGTGATCCCTCCAGATTGTTTAAAAGTTTCATCATTAAAAGCCTGAATCAGAAATGCTTTTGAATAGAATATTCACTTATAAGTAGGTGGTACCTGCTTAATTACACTTTCCACGGATAAGCATGAGTGAACTTCAACTTCACAACACACACAAAGTCAAACAAATACTACTTGTATCCAGCCCTTTCCTTTTTTCTGTCTAATTGCACTATACTGTTTGCATAGATAAAGAGGTAGAAGGAGGCATTGTTGATTCAAATCAATCAAAAAACCAAATCAAGAAAAAGATTCCACTAAAGTTCCACTAAAATGTTTCCTCTATAGTGTATGTTCTTTGTGTACCTTTAAGGCTGTACATGTGTTGACACATACACATACAATGAAGAACAAAAGGGTTCTAATTCACCTATTTTCAGCCACAGAATCTAAGAGTTTCTATTGTAAGGTAATACCTAGCCAGGTATGTAGGGGCTGTGCACCATTTAAATTGATGGAAAATGAGTAGGAGAACAATACCACTGAGCGGTGTCTCTGTAGTGCCAGCTGGCTTTGAATGCTAACCTGTTTATTGAATAAATTGTGAACATTCCCACTAAGCCACTGGAGGACATACATTATCTGATTATAGTGCTCAATGTATGTCTGCTTCTGTCTGTATCCCTCCTCAAGACCATATGCAGTTCATTCAATAATTGGGAACCTTTATATAATATCTAGTTATACCCTGGTGTTCATGTGGATTGGTTTATTGCTGCTCATATCTGTTTTCTTGTTGCTGACCTAGATCTGTACTGTGTTTAAACTTTTTTTGATTCTTGATTGCCACCTGCCCTAACCACTGCTCAAATTCTGAACTATGCCTATTACTTGCTGTCTGGTCTGACCAACTGTGGAATACTTGCTACACCTGCGCTGCTTGTATATGAAATTGACTTTACCCTCAACCTATTTATTAGACTTTGCTTTTGGTCCATCCTGCAGTCAACCACCTGGTAAGGTATTTCTAACAGCACCCAACAGCACCCAACAGGCACATCTGGGTATTTCTTCATCTTTCTTTAAAGATTATTTACCATGCCGACCCCTTCAGATAAGGATGTTTAATTGATCTGGTCTGGATCTACTACTCTTTCACTGCAAATTCTACTTGCAAAATTATTGTCCATCCTTTTGTAGTTGAACAGCTTCATTGAACAGACAATAAAAGACAAAACAAATACACAATGGTATATAACATATATCAATAAAGATGTTTTGCTCCCTTTAACTGTAATTTTGGTTTTAACAAGTGTTGATAATAGTGGTGCTATTTTGAGAACCCAATTTTACTCTTTACTATTTCAGATGCTATTTGCAAGGATGTGTTCATTACTCACCAGATTTGCTCCTTCATGTGCCACCTTGGGGAGAAAGGTTTGGGTTACCAAAACTGTCTGTCCAGTGGTGCCATATTTGTCCTTTTTTGTCAAGAATGGTCGTTTCCAGTGCCACCATGCAATTCATAGCTTGTTTCCACTTCTTAAATGTTGTAAGTGTAGCATCTTTTACAAACAATTTACATTCCTAAACTGTCATCAAAATTCAGGTCACATTCTTATTATAACCTGTCTTCTAGCAATTGCTGGTGATGTTATATATCTAATGGCAATTAATGTCTTTTTCTTATTGACTTCCCCCTTCTTCTGCTACTAATCTCATTACTTTAGTATACCAGCTATAAGTGTTTATCCTTCATGAATGCCTTCATTCTTATTATAACCTGTCTCCTGCCAATTGCTTGTGATGTTGTATATCTAATGGCAATTAATGTATTTTTGTTATTGGCTTACCCCCTTCTTTTGCTACTGATCTCATTACTTTAGTATACCAGCTATAAATGTATATCCTTCATGAATGCCTTCATTCCATGCTACCATTACTATAGTTTCTTTCTGCTTAAAGGAAATGTAAAGCCGTCAATATCCTACCTGTAGGTTGGGCACATCACGCCAACCCAAATGGCATCATTTGTACTGCATAGATCCCCTCCATATGCCAGTGCCATCACATTTTCCTAAAATTAATAGCAGGTTTCACCCACAGCAATTTTCCCTCTGAATCTTCATCAGTGATATTTACATATGCAAACAGCACATGGGAGCTGTAAAATCCATGCAATCAAGAATGCAGGCTTACAGAAGCACAGTTTATTTTGATAAAAAGTTCTGCTTGGATTAAACACTGTAACGGTTAAGCTGAGCTCAGGAAAGAAGGTTAGGAGAAAAAATAGAAACAGATAGTTATAGCAGAGTTTCCATGGGAACCAGCAATACCATCTCTTCATTGGCTGCTAGATTGGAGGGTGTGTTTAGTAATCTGAGCCGAAAAGAATCGGAGTGGCAAGTAGTTCAAAATAGAGACTTTTCACTGATTGCATTTTCGTGGGAAGCGGGGATTTACATGTCCTTTAATTCACCTAGCTGAATCTTCTATATTAACCCATAAAATAAACTTAATCATTCACTACCCAGGTAAGTTGTAATGGAATTGTTCAGTGTTTAAATAAAAACTGGCTAAATAGGCTGTGCAAAATAAAAAATGTTTCTTATATAGTTAGTTAGCCAAAAATGTAATGTATAAAGACTGGAGTGATTGGATGTGTAACATAATAGCCAGAACACTACTTCCTACTTTGCAGCTCACTTGGTTTCCACTGATTGGTTACTTGAGGGGGGGTCACATGGGTCATAACTGTTTGCTTTTGAATCTGAGCTGTTATGTTAGACATCCTGTTTTATTTTGCACAGGCTATCTATTTAACCCATTTTTATGGGAACATGCAAATTTTACTTTTTTTACTTTTTTTTTTTACTTTTATAAATGGGGAGACCACCGTTCCTTTTTGCAGCTCTAACCACTCCCTTTTTCCAGCACGGCCACGGCAGTCAAAGTTTCTCCCAGTGGCCATTTTTCTCCATTCAACGTCATCACAGATCACTTCTCCCAGACTTCTCTGTTCACTTTTTCTTTAGTAAGTTTTTCCTTTACTTACATAAGAAGTACTGGTTGGATTAAGCAGCATAACTTGAATGACCTCAAATAACTTTGAAACTCAATGACCTCGAATGACTTCAAAACTCAAATGGTATCTTATTTAAGAAAAAACTTGAACGTCTAAAATTCGAGCAAATGTTACTGACCCGAAAACTGTAATCAAAATCAAATTTAATTCAAACGCAATTCTAATTGAGTTTTTCTCTGAAAAAAACTTGAATATCAGAAAGGCTATTAACTACTTCAAATAGGTCAGCAGACCTCTGCCATTGACTTATACATGAACTTGGCAGGTTTTAGGTGGTGACCTATCGAATTTGAGTTACTTCCAGGGTAGTGGGATGATAAATTTCAGATTTGAATTCAAGTTGGTGGGTTTAAACTCGAAATTGTGAATTTTGAGCAAAAAAACAACTTGAAAATTCGAATTTGAATTGAACATTTGAACCTTAGTAAATCTGTCCCTCAATGTTAACCTTAACATGACCAAAGTGGCAGGTATTTACTGAGTCCAAAGAGGCTGTTCAATGATTACATTTTTGTCTCTGGGGTTTACATTTCTTTTAAATGTTAAAAATGTGTGTTTCTTTCTTTCTGCATAGTTTGCTTGATATCCTCTTGTTCATGAATGGAATATTTCCCTTGACCTCAACCAATGCTATCTTTGTCTCTCTCTCTCTCTCTCTCTCTCTCTCTCTCTCTCTCTCTCTCTCTCTCTCTCTTGTTTTTCCTTTAGTTTCCATATGATTTTCTGCCCTTTTCCAAGCACTGTCAGGTATTTTAAATTGTATGTACATTATTTAAATGGAATATATTGGAGTATATAATTTATGTATTAAAATGCACTTTGCTTTTTAATGTGTTTGGTTACACAGAGTTATTTATATTTATTTGTGTGTTAGTTTGTTTTATAAAAGCTGCATTGTTACAAGGAAATATGAATAACACTACTGTTTGCAAATTATAATATCCAAATCATAGACAATTGCTATTCTTTTTAAAACTTTTTCAAGAATTTTCACATTCAAGCAAATCAAAGTGGATGAAAATCTAATCAAATTAGCAATATTTATTTAGCAATAATAATGTACTACCTTTTGTTAAAAACACAAATATCAGAGGACTCTTTCTGTTATTGTAAATATTAATATAATTAAAATATTAAGCCATGACTATGTCATGGTATTGTTTCAGGGCCTTTCCTAGCTTTCGTAGTTTCATTGAATATGTTACTTTTCTTATACTCTTACATGCCATTGAAGGAGATCGCTGAAGTTCTTTGGCTCTTTTTCCTCCCTGTCTTGTCCCATAAGCCCCCTGTCAATCTTGGTTACTTGGATAAAGATGTATCCGCAATCACTGGAGCGTGACCCATTTAAAAGAGTTTACTTTTGTTTCTCTTTAAGGTTTAAATGATGGTCTTGATGGTTGTCCTTGCTCTATGGGTTTCCTTTAGTCACACAACTTGGTAATCATAAACTCTACCAGACCCCCTACTTTGGTCTAAATTGTCTTATTTTCTCCAACTGTTTGAATCATGATTTCAGGCTTATAATATATATATATATATATATATATATATATATATATATATATATATATATATATATATATATATATATATAATAGTTGTGTTATTTACTGTACTGTCCAGTTTAAAAAAAACAAAAAACAGTAAAAACCCAGACCAGAAATTAGTTATGTTTTAAAATACCCAGGCCACAGTATACTGTAGGTTCTTGGTGTACAGTGTCTTAACAGTTATAATAATTATATTTTTCACTTATGTGTCAATGTAGATTTTTCCTTTGTTTGTAAAGTAATAGTTTTTGTGGCACCAAATGATAGGTTTTTGTAGAATATGCACTGTTCAAAGCCCATGTCAAAATTACAGTGTACATCTTTATGAGAGCTATAAGTATTTTACAATAAGGCAATACAATAAATCATCTGAATTGTGTTTGTTTGAGAATATTATATATTTCTAAAAGATTTAATACAGGCTGAACAATGACTGAAAATGCTATTAGTTTGCATTGCAATTTGATCAGTTAATTAAAAAATCTTACGTATTGGCAACATTTATATCTCTTTAAAGGCAGAAAATAACGGACATGCTTGTTTTAATATAGTCTAAATCAGTGATGTCTACCTTATTGCATGTGGTGGGACATAGAGAACGTTGAAGGCTCATATTAAATTAAAATGATGATGTCATATAGAGAAGTCTATGCAGCCTCTGAGCAGGGAGCCATAATAATCCTTTGGAGGGCCACATCTGGCCCATTGGTCTCCAGTTGGACAGCCCTGGTCTGGTGTTCAAGACAAAAGGAAAGTGAGCATCTTCCTTATTTAAGTAAAATATATTTTTAAGGGGTATAGCCCCTTTACTTTCAGCACCAGCAATGCACAAAAAAAGCAAAGTCAGCCTGGTACTGCTTTTAATTGAAATTACATTTACTTTCAAAATCAATGAAAAAATGTAATGAACATGTATTGGAATTACATTTTCATGTTTAAAACAACTCCGAAGGAGAACAAAAGCCTACTATATTACCATGCCCCCCTCCAGAAGCCTCCCTGTCTCCTTCCTTAACCACATGACCCCCTAAACGCCTTGTTTGCTTTACCTGACTCTAAAAAGCAGAGTAGTATGATGGGAATGAAAGGCACATCTTACACATACTTGAATGCTATAATTCAAACATATGACTTCCTTTAGAAATACAGATTATAATAACAATGGCATTTTAATATAATATGAACTAAATATTTACTTTTTCTTTTTATAAACTGCAAACCTAATAATCATGATAATGTTGGTAATCAGAGCCCTTTACGTGCTATTTGCTTTTGTATTAATGTATATGGGTTATGTAATTCCATGAGTGAGTCACTGAGAGCAGCAAATCAATCAGATGTTCATTGATGTTAATCTAATGGACTACAACAATACATGCTATGACTGGTAATTTAACAAACAATGGTTATAGAATAAAAGTGGGATTGGAATGCCATGCTCACAAGAACTTCTAAATCTAAAGTGTGAGGGAACAGTTGATTCAAAAATATGTCGGAAACACTTGGTGATTCATATGTAAATTGACTTCTAATCAGAGTATATTGAATATGCCTCTTTAAAGAGGTTGCTCTTCAAGGAGGTTTGGAGAGAAGAGGCAGGTCTGCATATAGGATTGTAGAATTTAAAATGCCCTAACTGCAATATAATTTCACCTTCTCATTGATTCTAATGTATTTTGGGTGAATTTAGTTATTCCACAAAGTTTCCCCCAATATGGTTATTTTTCTTTCAGCAAAGAGAAACCCGCCAGTTTTGCTCATCATGGCCATCTCTAATCATGGCAGGGAATTTGAGAGAAGTTGGGCGAAGGGGTTCAAGGGAGCAGGATACATAGTCACAGCAAACCAGACGTTTGCTAACATTTTCTACTGTTAAGTTGAAAGTGTTGCAGAATGGAATAATCATTAGTCAGTCTAATGCAGTCTATTTTGTCTTTAAGGTTTTAAACAGTTATAGAAGCAGGTTAAGTAGCTGGGGGCAGTAGAAGTTAATGAGTCCAACAATTGTAGAGTTTTAGAGGATAGAGAAGCAAATAAAGACGAAAAGTACAGTTTATCTATTGAGAGAGCTTGGATGCAGCATGAAAGCAAAAATATGAAGTTAAGTAAGTCAGTATCAATTAATTATTATTCATTCAGCTGATTGAGAAAATATTCTGGAGTATAGAGTTGAGCTAGAGTTGAGGAAGAGTGTGATGGCTGTTGGGAGGAAATGGGTGTCCAAATACAATTAAACAGCATTTTATACAGAGAGTCTAACATATTCAGACAGTCAATATTGCTAATATGAGTGATATGATTTGCTGATGATGATAGTTGAGTTGGTCAACTGCATTAAGATTTCTGTATGTCTGTATGTCTGTATAATGTCAGATGTCAGATGAGTGTGATATAATTGTAAAAAGTGTGATCTTTATAAGAAATGATTGGATAGGGCTTGGAAAAGAAGCTAGAGTGGCAGAGTATGAAAACAGGTGTGGCATGATGTGATTGAAAGTAGACAATTTTTTAATATTAATTGCTACTACTACCAACCTATGTAAGGTTACAAGGTAAATTCACTGCTAATCAAAACTAAACAACATGTTTACTGCATCTACAAAAGTGCATTACTGTCCCTGCCTTTATTTATTAAGTCCACTTTGTTAGGAACATAGATACAGGATTTAATAAAATAGACTTTTAATTTAGGTCTATAGAAGTGCTTATGTTAACATTTAGGTTTTTTTTTACTAAAACTCGAGTTTCTCAGTTTTTTTATTAAAAACAAAGTTGACCAAACTCCCATACACGAATTGAAGTCATTTATCAATAATCTTCTCAAAAAAGTCAGAGTGAAAAAACATTTCAACAAAACCGAGCTCCAATTAGAATTGTACGATTGACACTCCAATAACTAGACTTGGAATATCGAATTGTTACTGCAAAAACTTGACTTTATCTGATTATCGGTTGAAAAATCAGATTTATCCATCCCGAATTATCCATCGCAGATCATGATGTCAAGAAACAACTTAAGGGACATCTGCCATTGACTTCTACATGACTTAGAATGTTTGAAATGGAGCATTTTCAGATTCTGATTTGTAGTAGTTTTGGGGTATAATAAATCTCTATTTTCAGGTGCTTTGTTGTGAGATTCTGGTAGAGGACAAAGCGCTCCCATGTTATACTGCTTATGTCCAGGTCAGAATTAATGCCCCCCTGTAATGTTGCTATTTATATATGGCATATGGACCAATTTGCTGTTTTTCATTTATTGCTATACATTGTACAGTAGTGATGGGCGAATTTGTCCCGTTTTGCTTCGCCACAAATTATCCGGAGGTTCCCTTGAAAGAGTCAATGGGCGTCCGTTAATCGCCGTCCGTTAATCAACGTTGAATCATCTTTGACGCCGCTGATTTTTCAAGGCAAATTTTCAAATGTATTCACCGCTGGCGAAACGCGCAAGTTTGCCACAAATTCGCACCTGGCAAATAAATTCGCCCATCACTACTGTACAGTAATTAACGGTAAGGGTGTAACAATCATATACAAGTACAGTATAAATTTTTATTTTCTTTCTTTGAGTTTGACATATCAATATGCTTATATGAATTTCCTATGAGCATCCCTAGCATTTGGTTAAAAATCAGCTGCCCGTTCTATTTCCAAATAAGTACATTAGCTAAGATACACAAAACAATAGCACGAAAAAAAACTCTCAGTATTTTTGTTCTGAGTATACAGTTAAATGTTGATGCCAATGTCTTTAGATTTTCATAAAACTATCTTGTAATGAGCGTTTTCACAGTACACTACGGATGATTAATGGACAGGGATCCTTGGCAAATAGTAAGACTGAATGCTATTATAAACTGACTTGGCTTAGTGTAATATGCTCATAAAAATGCAATGTCTTTTCAGTTAGTATAAAGGTTTCTGTCACTGTTTCACGGGTAAATAAATGATACTGTAACTTCTGTAAGATTTGATTTCTACTTACCTTTTTTGTACTGGCAGTGACTTTTAGTGCACTAGCAATGAATAATTCCCTTTGGTTAGGTTAAGGAGCTGGCCTGATACTTTTTATTGAGTGAAGGATGTTAATGACATGATGTAAAAAAAAAAAAACAAGTATTTTTCATTTAGCAATATACTTTCTGTACTGTAATGAGATTGTATTGCAGTATTGCAACAGGGATTAAAGATTCAAAAAGGAGAACAATGTTAAACTGCTCAAAGCAGATGATTACATTCTAATCATATATTAAAACTCTCTACCTGCCTGCTACTACACAGTGGTGGCAACGTTAGGGTCTCACACCTTGTATAACTCCAGGCACTCAGGACTGTGTCTGGACATGCTGCCACCTCAGGAAGCAGTCCCAATGCCACCCAAGAAATGCCACCCAAGATGTTTTCAGCTTCAGAGTGGGTAAATTGGGGCCGCATCACTATTGCAAAGAGTGCTGTTGTCCTCTCTGCACAAGAACAATTGAATTTCCCTTTTAAAAAATGGCAATTCGCTCTTAAAGTTACCAGCGATTACTTTTTGCCATTCCTGGTAACTGACGCTGAAGGCAATGTGAGAACCCTGCAGACTCTGCTCGGTCCAATTGATGATGATGATGAACAAAACATGTTTTAAACTTGGAAAAGACAAAAATGTGCCATCTAACAAAATTAGCTATGACTTTCTTAAATAAAAAGGTATGAACTTTAAAAATCCGTTAAAAATAATATAACCATAAGCAAAAATTCTTAATACATTTCTCTCTACAATGTGAATTATTATGGCTGGTAAAAGTGCAAACAAATCACAATTAAGCTCTTTTCAGATTTGTTTTTTTTGTGAAACTTACATGAAACTTGACTAGATAGGATTTGCAGTAGGCAAGATGCTGCATTCTAGGTAAAAAAAAAACATGGACATTTGGTAAACAAAAACATGAAAGGTTTGGAAAGAAGTTCTTTTCATTCACTTTTGTTTGCATTTCATTGACGATCAGGTAAATTTATTTCAAAGCCAAGTATGAAAAAAGTAATATAATATAAATGTTTATGGTAATTTGCTAAAATTGATATTGGTACACTTAAGGCAGTCAGGAGACAGGAATGCCAAGTTTTCAGATTTAAAGCAGTTTTTTGCACTGTACTTTATTACTGGCAAAGCAGGAGTCAAACAACAGTGTGACAAACAAATGTCTGTTCTACAGAATCACCAATATAACAGAGACATTTGTCTCCTTTTGCTCTTCAGCAGCTCTTCAGAGAGACACATACTTTCTATCCAGCCTATACAGTAGACTGAGAAACCAAATGTCCCCCCAGCATGAGTCAGCACAGGCAAATTATAGTTAGTCTGGAGTCCCTCACTATATATAAGTGAGAAAACTAGGAGCAATGTATACCCCATTTACTTTTTTCCCAGCCAGTGCTTAACAATTTATTAATTTAGAATACACAAAAGCCATAAATATCCTGTAAATTATAGCTAGTGATGGGCGAATTCACGGCGAATTTGCGCGATTCGCCGCCAGCGAAATTTGTGAAACGCCCAAAATTTCGCCGGCGTCAAATTTTTTTTTCGAAAAAACGGACGCCGGCGTCAAAAACGGGCGTCGAAAAAACGGGCCGTTTCGCGAATTTTTCGCCGTTTCCCGAATTTCGCGCGAAATTCACGAATTTTTCCGCGAAGCGAAACGGCACAAATTCGCCCATCACTAATTATAGCCTTATAATACACAAAAGCCATAAATATCCTGTAAATTATAGCCTTATAAACAGTGCCCAGTAATGGTCACCTTGAAGTTCCAAGACCTGTATTAAAGCACTCGTCCTTCAGACTCCTTTAAAGGGTCATGAAATAATATCCTTCCATTTTACAATAGTGGGTACATATATATTTAAAACAATCCTTTAGCTCTCGGTTTTAGAGACACT
Source organism: Xenopus laevis (assembly GCF_017654675.1). Classification (NCBI taxonomy): domain Eukaryota; kingdom Metazoa; phylum Chordata; class Amphibia; order Anura; family Pipidae; genus Xenopus; species Xenopus laevis. The sequence goes on along the minus strand of NC_054371.1, from coordinate 144,297,947 downwards.
ATGGTTAAAAAATAGTACAGTCATACAAAAGAAAACAACTGTATTCAGCCAAAGATTACCAAGGCAAACCAACAATCATCTTCAACTCCAAAATGTTTGGGACCTGAGGTTTTCTGGATAAAGAATCTTTCTGTAATTTGGATCTTCGTGCCTTAAGTCTGATTAACAAAATATTTTAAACATTAAGACTGAATTTTTGTAATTATTATTATCTAAAAAGTCTGACCAAACTAGAATCCACGATTGGACTCATTTATTAATAAAAAAATAACGATTTAATCAGGTCAGGGAAAAACATAATAATCTGGAGTTTTTCCCTAAAAGCCCAAATTTTTTGGATTTTTGCTGAAAAGTCGGATTGTCGGACTAATTCCAGAGCAGACCACAGAAACTTCCAAATAGGATAGGGACCTCTCCCATTGACTTATACAACCTCGGTAGGTCTGAGATCCTGGATTTTCAGATTCTGACTTTTTACAGTCAAAAAAACTTTATTTTTTTTGCCTTTTTGGCATTTGGACTTTGATAAATAACTATCACTATGGTTTTGATCCTAACTTTACCACCAAATACAAGGTACTGTTTTATTATTACAGAGAAAAAGGAAGCCATTTGTAATAATTTGAATTATTTTCTTAAAATAGCCTTCTCGTAATTCAGACCTTTCTGGGTAATGGATTTTCAGATAAAGGTTCCCATGCCTGTACATGAAATCAATGTTTTAATTTATTAAACTATGTATTTATGTATGGACCATCATCAGATGGTGAAAAAACAAGAACCAATCTTCACTACTATGGTCCATAATGTTTATATGTTACTATAGTTGGAGAGGACACTATAATTGGAGTAGCTAGGTGGGCATTATGCTCTACTATCAATGGATAATGGATCAATGGATTGGTACATGGGTGGCCATAAAAGGACCGATAATATCTTATGAAACTAATTTTCATACAATATTCGATGCATGTATGGTGGGAGATGCGCTGACCAATATTGGCAGAAGACTTGGATAAAGGTCGGCTTGTCGATCGTTTGATTGGGTGCCTTTGAATAGTGCCTGAACATCGGCCACTGTTAGTGCTGAGTCATCAGATACAGGTAGAATTCTATTGTTTCTATCGGTATATCTGATGATTCAGCTCTAACACATCTGTATTGAAAACAAATTATCTTTCCTATATCTGTTGCCACCTTAAGTCCTCTAAGGTGTGCCCGTTCAATGCTTACTGTAGATCCAAATGTTAACAGCAGCTACTTTTATTACATTCCCCCTATTCAGAGAAATCTCCTCAAATTTATGAAAAAAAATCTGCATGAAAAATCGACATATACAGGAAGCTTGGCAATATTAGAAATACTTTATTAAATGATATTGCATTTAAAGAGGAATAAAATAATATATTCACTTCTGGTACCTAAAGGGCAATTAACTTCCTCCCTTAAAATGGGAAGGCATTTGGCATGTTCAAAAACTGGTTACAAAGAAGCTGCTACTAAACAGGCAAACTGTGGAGCTACTACACAGTTTTAAAACAATTTCTAACAGACTTACTTTATTTGTAGAGCATAATTCAAATATGGATATTGCATGCACAAGTAGGACCCTGCATAATATTTATCATTTTAATTTACCTAAAATATTGAAGGAAAAAAACAACATGATATTATTACTATTTAAGGGTAAGTCCAAAGCCACAGTTGCTTAAAAGCAAACCTCATATTTTCATTAAAATGTTTTGTGCTTGGAGCTTGTATTCGAGAATGCAATACTTTTTAATTTCAAGGATTTAAACTATACAGTAAACGCACTGACTGAGTCACATTGTGCCGAAATAGGTAAATTCTATAGTATGTGTAGGCGGAATATTATAAGATTACATTTTGTGGAAAAATGCATTATATTTTTGGTCTAGACATAGTACTTTATTTTCAAAATTGGTAGTGGGAGTAGGCTTTTAAAAATAAATTTTTGTGAAGTAATGTAAGGAATTACACCATATTTCCATTAATTTAAATAGGGGATATGTATTAATGAATAGTGTCGGTTCAGTGAAATCTTATTTTAAAATTAACTTACCACAGATTTGTAATTCCCTTATTATGACATCACAAAGTACAGTATAATTTAAGGGAATGAATTCATATCTAAACGTATTTAAAATTACATTTTGAATTAAAAAATGAAGCTGATTACATTTCAAAAGTTTCTTTCTTTACAGTACTCCACTTTTTATGGGCCAAAGGTTTCAAAAGTATATAGTTTTATAAAATCTAAAGATGACTTCAGGAGAATGCTTTGTAGTCTGATAGATAGATAGATAGCTAGATAGATGATAGATAGATAGATAGATAGATAGATAGATAGATAGATAGATAGATAGATAGATAGATAGATAGATAGATAGGATTAGATGTTCAACACCACTGCTAGGTAGAGGATGGTATTTATTAAGATATAGGGTTCCGTTTACTAAAGCGCGGTAAAAATATGTGCACAAAATATAGACAAATTTGTTGCCAAATATGTTTTCGCCAGTTTACTAACCTACGGTAAATATAAATTTGTGAATTTTCTTGCGCAAAAATATGTTTTTGCCAGTTATCGCATTCGCTGAAAATAATGCTACGTACACATTAACGCCTGGTTTACTAAACAGTGAAATGTGCAAAAGACTAGATGTACGCAAGAATATTCGCAACATTGTACCGCCACCTATGTAGTGGCGTAAAAGTTTTTTTTCGCCAGAAAATTGTCAAGGGCCAGGAAATATACCATAATACTATTTTTTTACCCATCATTCTTTGCTGACAGGAGAGAGATCTGTAGCTATTGCTGACAGGATGTTTTAGCTTCTGCTTCTATCTGTTGTAACAGCAGCAGTTTCAGCTCAGAGGTGTATTATTAGCAGCGGCATTACAGTCCAAGGATTCGTCAGCCTCTCTGCTTTTTTGTTTTCATTGTGATTGGCTACATTAAACTGTGCATTTCTATGAAGCAAAGAGATTGACTGGTATCATTTCTTGTTCATTTATTTAAAGAGTTAATTTTCTTTTCTTGAATATGATTTCTTGTTCATATGATTCTATTGGCAGAAGGGTTTATGTGATGCAGACATGTTTGGTTGGTGTTACTCTGGGGATGTTGTTGGATGGTATAATTATCACTCAAGTTTATGAGTTTTGAAGATGCATTTCTGGCCATAAATGTCACAGTAAAAATTGCCATAATAACTCCATAAAACAAGACTATAAATATTCACACAAATGTAATTTGTCACCAGAAAATTCGCAACTCGCTAAAATTACCGCTAACGTAAGCTGTTTCATTAACGTAGTTATCGCAAGTGATCGCAATGACCTCTAAACACATCGCTGCTTAGTAAATGTAGTCGCTGCGAATATTCTGGCGGAAAAATATTCTCAGCGATAACATGCAGAAACTTAAAGTCAAATTTACCGCACTTTAGTAAACGGACCCCATAGCCTGTTTATTTCTTGAAAATAAATCAGTATTCTGATTTAATTAATAAGCCCATTCTACACAGATTTGAAGGGTTGAAGGGTTATACTATATACCTTATAATAGACATGGGGCTGTTATCCTTACTGAAATCAATTATTGTATTTATTAGTCAAAATGCAAACCATTTAAGTCCGAATTTATCTCAATATTTTCTGCTACAAACTCCGATCAAATCCGCTCGGGTTTTTTGTGCAGTAGCCCAGGTGCAAATTGCTAGATTTTGCTTTCACTGTTCAACCTGCAGGTGGCTGAAAAAAAGCTAGTCACTGATTAGTTGCTATGGGTTACTGCCCAGGTGCAAATATTACCAGTGTTTATAAATGAGCCCCAGTTATTTCAGAAAAAGTATATTCGCCTCATTATTAGCATTGTCGCTACATCAGTCCTAAATAAAGTAAAATTCGTTCAACCTGCTAGAAACACCCAGAACCATTAAACATACAAGGGGAGCGCATATTACAGTCCGCTATGTGCAATTAATACCTGTTGCACTGAATTAACTGTGACAACTGACTACACTGCCTCAATGCAATTTTCAGGTGGGGGAATACCACAAATTTACATATAAAAATTAAAAGTGGGTTCGTTTTCACCTCCATGGCTTAAAATTAAGTCCATATATACGTAATTATAGCATTAAAAATGTATTGATATTGTTGAAATCTCAGTAAATATACACAGTCAATTAATCAAATAAATAAATGCATTAAGGGAAAGTAATTGGATCGTCCGGCACTCCTTTAACTTAACTTACCAGGTGCAAATCAGCTATGCAATCTCTACAATATTTCTCAAAGTAATCCAATTTCAACTTTCAACTGGGGTTACCTGCCCAGGTGCGAACTCTGAAATATTTTATATTTATTAGTCAACTTTTCAACATCACAAAGGGACATCTTCCTCAGGTTTTATCCGGCCCCCGGAGTGTCAGGTAAGTAAATACAATCACTTGGGGGTGCCTAATTTTTGGCACCCCCCATTATAAAATGACTTTCCTTCTCCTTTAAGGGGAAATAGATGCCTAAACTGACAGATATCAAATAGAATGAATTTGCAAGTTCAAGTTGAAACAAGATGAATTACGTCAGCAACCATCTCATGTATAATTACTGCTAATAAGATAATGATAACGTGTATAAATGATCAATACATGTACAAATTAATCTTTAAGTAAAATTAAAAAATGAACTAAAAATCATTAAATAAAAAACTAGCTAATTAATGATGAATGATTTCGTGAAATAATAAAATTAATTACTGGCTGAAATTGATGACAATGCTAACTAATATAACCATATTTTTAAAGATAAAAACTCACTTATTATATGGCTATAGAAGTCCATAACACAAACAATAATTTTGTTCAGAAAAAAGCAGCCAAATCTCATTCCATATGTAATCCATGTAGTATAAAAACATGAAATTTATTCATTAGGCTAGTAGGTCTCCTTCTAAAACAACCCACCCTCCCCTCTATATCATGTCTGATATGTTCCAATTTAAGCCTCTGATTAGTTGTATGATCTTGATGGAATGTCTCATATAGGGGGAAATTTATTAAAGGGCGAAGTGGCTAACGTTGGCGAAAATTCGCCAGCGTGACGTCATTTCGGCACTTCGCCAATTTACTAACGGTAGCTGTCATAAATTCGCTGGCATAATTTCGCCAAGGAGATAGACTCTGGCGCAACTTCGCACTCTAACGGCAGGCGAATTTTCGGTCTGGCGAAAGGGCGTTACTACGCAAATTCACTAAGTTTTTGATTTTACTGACTGTCTATTGCCAGACTTGCCTTCGCCACCTCAGACCAGGCGAAGTGCAATAGAGTAGATAGGACTTCCTCAAAACAAAAGTTGAAAATGGCGTTTTTTCCTGTTTAAAGGGTGATAGGCTGAAAAAGATTGTAACTTTTTTTTGGGGTATCATCCTTCCCCCCTACATTTGCTAACATATGGCACCTAAACTATACTGTGGGCACATGTGTAGGGCATTATAACAACTTTATATAATTTTATTAAGGTTCCCTGGCCTTGTGTAATGTAATGTATTTGCTGCAGCATATACAGCCATCGTACTTTAACTGCACGCCGTATGCTAATTAGCCAATGCTAGCGTAATTTCGCCACCGTTCGGTACCCTGTGTGTAACTTCGGATCTTCATGAATTAGCGTTGTCCAGGCGAATTTACGCCTGGCGAAGTGTTGCGATGTGCGCAATTTTCGCCTGTTAGTGAAGTCTACGCAAAATGCTGAGTAAGATTCAAAATGCCATGGCATAGATGCAAGGTTACCCTGGAATTAACACCTGCCTTAATATTGCACCTACAAGCAATTGATTTGCACCTAATAAATATTCCTCATATTGCACAGCCTATAAACAGCAAGAGAAAAAATTTATTTGCAAGGTGTTAATTTGGGTTTGCATTGGTAAAACATGCACGTGTTAGCTGCTCTATTTTGTAGACACAGGAATTGTGGAAATAAATACTGAATTGCGAGTAAAAATATTGACTATTTATGCCCATTTTTGATATTTATACAATGTATTTGCATTAAGAAGGGGCAGATTTATTATGGTTCAAGTTGTGTTTTTCACAAAAATTCGAGTTTTCAAGTTGTATTTTTTTGTCAAAACTCACAATTTCAGGTTAAAAAAACCTCAAATTATTTGAGTATTTTTTTAAAAAAAACTTGAATTTTTGATTTTTATTATACCTCGACCCTAGAAATAGCTTGAATCTGAAAATACACCATCTAACACCTGTCAAGGTCATGTAGGAATCAATGCAGAAGTCCCTTGAACCATTTGAAGATGTTAACAGCCTGCTTGAGGTTCAAGTTTTTTTCAGAGGATTTTGCCCGACAACTCAAATGATTAGAGCGATTTGAGTTATTTTTCACCAAAACATCGCTCAATTCAAGTTTTCAGGTAACGGGACTCGAACTCACAGAATCAGGTTTTTCACATTCGAGTTCAATCGAGTTAATTTGCAGTAAAAAAAACTCTAACACTCCACCTCTCATAAATAACCCCCCTTATTAAATGTGTACTTTTTTGTCTTTCATTTTCTTTTAGACTTGCCGGGCCATAGCTAGCTTGGTCCTATCTATATATAGTTTTTGGAACTTAAACAGTGAAGGCACATGTTACTAATTATACAGGCCCTTGCCTCACAAGAAATGTCTAAAATAAACGAAAGACCCAAATTTGTGCATAATTACCAGTTATTAGTTATCAAACCATAAAATATAAAATGGTATAAACTATATGTAAAAGGCTAGAAAAAGAGGACTGGAAGTTGAGTACATGGTAAACTTTTGCCTTTAAATTATTAGATGCTTCAGCCATGGTTTGCTCATTGATACTTTTGTGAGAACCAGTCTTAATCATATAAATTAATTAGACCTGAAATCATTATTATATATTTACATCAATCACCATAAAAAGTAATGTACTTTTTATGGTGATTGATGTAAATATATAATAATGATATATACATATACATATAATAATGCTTTGATAAATATGCTTCTAAAACTATTTTAGAGAGTAGAGAGATGTGGAGTTTTTTTCCCTTTACTTTTTTTTTTAAGAAGCAAAAAAAAAAAAGAAGAGGAAAAATTGAACATAGTAAGAAAACAAGGCTAATTAATTAAAGTGGTTAGAGCTGTAGTCAGTTACACACTTAGGCAGAAACTAACAAATACATAATTAATCTACATGATGCTATCATAGATGGTAACTCAGCTCAATTCCTATGTGACTTTTCAGTATTATGTATAATTTAGCCCATTTACTATTTCTAATGAAGCTACTGTATGTTCACATCCTCTTTATACGAAGCCCATCTGTTCTAATGTGAAAAAAAATGTATAATTCTGTTTCATTTTATAGCCACAGCCTAGGCATCTTAAATATTTATGTCAAGATCTAACCGCTATTTGACATGTACACTTGAAGTTCTTGTGTTAAGAAATGCTATAAAAAAACAAGGGAAAAAAATCCAGAGATCAATTCAAAATGTGTTTGTACAATTTTCCTGTTACTTCCATACCCTGGTCATCTAGTATTTTGCTGTAAACCTTTTACATGAAAAGAACCATATATATGAGCAGTGGGGCAAGGTGCAAAGTAAGAAAAACATTGAGGATTGCACCTGGTTTTTTTCCACTTTGAACGTTGCCATGGTATTTGTAAATGAGCCCTGATTTATTTAGCAATTAAGGGTCAGATTTATCAAGGGTCGAATTTCGTAAAAAATACTCCGAAATTCGACCATCGAATTAAAATACTTGAATTTGAATATCGAAGTCGAAGTATTTTTCACCGAATTTGGCAATCGAACGATCTAAGTAAAATCTAAAGTTTCGAACGATTTTAGCGTACGATCGAATGATTTTACTTGAAAAATGGTTGTAGACGGTCCCCATAGGCTAACATAGCACTTCGGCAGGTTCAATTTGGCGAAGTATTGAAGTCGAAGTTTTTTTAAAGAGACAGAACTTCGATTATCGAATGGTCGAATATTCAAACTATTTTTACTTCGAATCGAATTCGAAGTCGTAGTATCCTATTCGATGGTCGAAGTATCCAAAAAATTACTTTGAATTTCGAATTTTTTTACTTCGAAAATTCCCTCGAATTCACTTCAACCCTTGATAAATCTGCACCTAAATGTACAAATGACTTTAAAACTAGTAATGAGTGAAACTGCCCCAATTAGCTTCACTGAAAACTCACGAAATGGTGGAAAACCCCCCAAAATTCTTAAATTTTGCCAAATGCAAAGGAAACAGTTGATATTGGAGCCAATGGGTGTTTTCCTTGTTTTTCTGGTGCCAAATGCATTAGTCATTAAATATGTTTTCTCATGTTTTTTCTTGTGCCAAATTCATTGAAATCAATAGGCGGTTTTTCTTACACCAAATTATTACCAAACAAACTGCACAATGAAGTTCTAGTGCAGCTTTTGGCTTTAATAAAAATGTAATTTTTGCCATGAATCACAATCAGGTGAATATATTTGCTCATCCCTATTTAAAAACATTCATTATTATTATATGCAAGAGAGTAAAGTACAAAAACATTTTCCTTTTAAAGCCTCTGGCATAAAATATTCCATTTGTGGAATACCTCTCTCATTCTTCCATTGCCATATTTTGTCTAGATAGAATTTAACTGCAGTGCTGGCAAAGTTGCGCTAGCGCTGCCTAATTTGCATATGGTGGGAAGTTAAAGTTCAATGGACGTATATGTTGCAGCAAATACATTACATTACACAAGCCCAATGAACCTTAATAAAATAAAATAAAGTTGTTATAATGCCCTACACATGAGCCCAGTGTATAGTTTATGTGCCATATGTTAGGCAATGTAGGGGGGAAGCCGGTTACCCCAAAAAAATGTACGCTCTTTTGCAGCGTATCACCCTGAAAAAGGAAAAAACGCTATTGTTTTTGGGACTTCAACTGTTCAACTATTTTTTGACGAACTCCTATCTACTCTTTTGCACTTCGCCTGGTCTGAGGTGGCGAAGGCAAGTCTGGCATAAAAGGTAACGTTCCCGCATTCGTCACATCGCCCTTTAGTAAATTTGCTCCCTAATCATGTCATGTTCATTTAACGAACTAGAGATTCTGTTCACTAGATGGAAATAGTTGGACAGTTTGTTTAATACATAACAGGACTATATTATGGTTCACAAATACAGTTAACGGATCCATTATCCAGAAACACATTATGCAGAAAGCTCAGAATTACAGGAAGGCTCCCATATCTCCCATAGGGCAAATTTACCAACCTCTGAAAATTTGCCAGCGATGGCTTCGCTCACATTGCAACACTTCACCAGGCTTAGATTCGCCAGGACAACGCTAATTCACTAAAATCCGAAGTTGCGTCCAGGGCTCCGAAGGCTGTCGAAGTTGCGCTAGCATTACTGCGGCAAGCGAATCGAAGTTGTGATGATAGCATTGCATTTGCATATGGTAGGAAATGAAAGTTGAATGGACGTATATGTTGCAGCCAATACATTACACTAGACAAGTCCAGGGAACCTTAATAAAATAAAATAGAGTTGTTATAATGCCCACTGTATAGTTTATGTGCCATATGTTAGGAAATGTAGGGGGGAAGCCGGTTACCCCAAAAAAATTTTACTCTCTTTTTCATTCTATCACCCTGAAAAAGGAAAAGACGCTAGCGTTTTTTGGGACTTAGAAAAATTTTCAACAATTTTTTTACGAAGTCCTATCTACTCTATTGTACTTCGCCTGGTCTGAGGTGGTGAAGGCAAGTCTGGCGCAAGAGGTAACGTTCAGTAAAATCAGCATCTTAGTGAATTTGCGTAGTTACATCCCTTCACCAGAGCGCAAATTCGCCAGGCGTAAGGGAGCAAAATACTGCTAGAGTCTATCTCCTTAGCAGGCGAATCTTCGCCCGCGTTAGTCACTTTGCCCTTTAGTAAATTTGCCCCATAGACTCTATTTAAGCAAATAATTTTCCCTGCATGTAAATGTTCCCTATAATTATGAAACAGTACCTTGTACTTGATGTTCGCTAAGCTACATGAATCCATATTGAAGAAAACAATCCTGTTGGGTTTATTTAATGTTTAAATGATTTCTTATCAGACTTTAGGTGTTGACATTCCATAAAGATCTCTTACCCAGAAAACCATAGGTCCTGAGTATTCTGAATAATAAATGACATCCTATACTGTATGTACTACTTCTACTTGGTGTCCCCAAGCTAGGAGATGTGCTGAACACTCGTACTTATTATAGTAATAATAAACAGTCATGTTGCATTATAATGTTAATGACATAGTTGCATCATTAAATAGCATACAACTGTGGTTTACTTGAACATTCCAAGCTCTCACATATAAACATTTTTTTCAATGTTCAAACTGTAATTGGTAATTTCTATGGTTACAGTTTTCTAATTTCCACACCGTAAGCCTGTTGAATCTTCCTCAATAATTTAAATCTACATTTTAATTAAAATTTGCCTGATTTCAAAGCTATTGGTAAAATTAATCATATACCTATTTCTTATTAATATTTAGTATCCCTGGCATATTACTTCAATTAAATATGACAGAGAATTTCTATGACCATGCAATGGAATTACTAAGAAAATGCCATTTGCTGTTAATTTATTGGAAGCAATTTTTTCTTATTTAAACCTCTTGCTGACACTGGCACATTTTATAATGTATCTGAAACATAAAGTGATTTGAAAGGGTTTTTTTTTTTATAGTTTTTGCTTTCTAAAATGGCAGTGAGATCACTGGAATTATGGCCTATAGTGAGAGCGCAAAAAGCTATGGTCTATAGAGGAACTATAAAGTATAAAGAGTTGTAAGATTGTAAGCTCTTTTGGTAATGGCCCTCTTCACCTCTTGTATTGGTTATTGGTTGCTTTGTATGTAATTCTGTAAGTGCAATGTATAAACCCATTTATTGTACAGTGCTGTGTAATATGTTGGCACTTTATAAAAACATGTTGATAATAATAATAAAAGTGACATAGGAAAGCAGGCACTCACGTAGAATCTGGGTGAGAGGTGCCTGGGTGCAGAGTAAAAAATCTGAAGTATACCATATGGAAAAATCCACAATCGCAGGTCTTATAAAGATTTAACAGTGCTTTATTTAAGGAGACTAACTTTTGGCTAGGTCCCAAGCCTTTTTTCAAAAGGCTTTAAAAACCACAGAGGTTCCAAGAGCATGTAAATCCCACCATGGGTATTGGTATGCTTGTTGCAATCTTTTTGGGCCCTAAACTGGTATCTGTAAAGAAGGGGTACAACAAGTCCTTTCCTAAGGCTATTGACTTAACATTCCCATGTAGTGATTCAAACTATACACATTCCCCAGTAACTCTAAACGCATGGGCTTATTAAGTTAACTGAGCATTCACTATTCACTTGCCTCTGCTTCCATTGATAGAGATCAGCCAGTTTTAGCAATAAGCCAGAGCTATGGTATCAACCCCTTGCCTCCCACAGCTCAATGAGGGAGGAACTTATAATGCCTTATTTATTTTCAACCTACTTAAAGTCAACGTCAGAGAGAGAGAGTAAAAATCCTGATAAAGCAGTTAACTTTCTTCCCCACCTCCACACAGTACAAGTGTACAAGTACAAGTCTTTCTGTAATTTGGATCAACCCACCTTGGCAGTCTGGTAATAATATTTAAACATTATATAAACCCAGTAGGATTGTTTTGCCACCAACGTGGATTCGTGCAGTTTAGCTATAATCCAGTACAAGGTATTGTTTTATTATTACAGAGAACAAATAAATCATTATTAAAAATTTTAATTATTTGCTTAAAAATTACTTTTTAGGAGATGGCCTTTCCATAATTCAGAGCTTTATAGATAACTGGTTCCAGATAAGAAATATTGTACCCTAAGCTGCTCAGTGATTTCATTCAGCAATACCCAAAGTCCAGAGCCTCATTTACAAAGGCCCCTGTCGCAAGTGCTAGATCAGAGGTCCCCAACCTTTTATACCTGTGAGCCACATTCAAATCTAAAAAGAGTCAGGGAGCAACAAAAGCATGAAAAATAAGGGATGTGGTTGGCTATTTGGTAGCCCCTATAAGGACTGGCAGTCTAAAGGAGGCTCTGTTTGGTGGTGCACCTAGTTTTTATGAAACTAAAACTTGCCCTAAAGCCAAGAATTAAAAAATAAGCACCTGCTTTGAGGCCAACTAGGAGCAACATCCAAGGGGTTGTTGAGTAAAATGTTGCTCATGAGCCACTGGTTGGGGATCACTGTGCTATAACTTAAGGGGGGATGTATTATTGGTCACTAACGCAAAAATTGGTCGCAATTTTGCCATTGCAAACAATTTGCCTCTCACACAACAGTAGAATAAAGATTGTGAATTTTATAGTTTGTGATAGTGTGCCATTCCTTTAGTGCTCATTCACTAAGCACTTGCATATGAGCCTTGCTGTGCTCTGCATCTTGTACCTATTAATAATTGCATTGGGCAGGGTGCAAACATGCAAGAAAAAATAGCTGTTAAATAAATATATATATTATTTTTTATTTTCTAAATTAGTGGTGAGCACAACTTGAACATAGGACTGGCCAGATATGGGATGACTTTGACGTAGTTGGCCATCTTAAATATATTGCAATATATGGACAAACAATCCCTGTTTTGTTTAAAGGGTAAGGCATTTTTCAGTAGCAGTATGCACAAAATGTCTCAATGTCTTAAATATATTGATAATGGGTTGAGAGGACTCTTGTATTTGCCTATATATATATATATATATATATATATATATATATATATATATATATATATATATATATATATATATATATATATATATATATATATATATATTTATATTTACCCCATATTATGTGTGTGGGGGGTCATATAAGAGGGTACCAATGACACCTGTAGACAGTTTTGCCTTTGTTCTGGGTAAGGATGTTGCAGGGTCTGTGAATGCAACAATGTAATTGGTGAGTTATTGCTTTCCCTGACAGCTTTCCCTGAAATGTTATATTTTTTATTTTAAGATTCTGTAAAGCCCCAGGACCCCATATTGATGACATGACTTCACCTGCAGTGTTATTAATATATATTACATTCTTACATACAAGAATGAAAATAAAAAAAAAAAAAGTTGAAGTAAATATGTCAAAGTTATTGTCAATACTTTTGTTGCAATTCCATTATTTCCTTACATATCACATGGAAAATATATATACATTTCATCACAGTGCTTATTTGACTTTATATTGTCTTTCAAGAAGGCTTAAGAAATCAATTTTGTCCCTATTCTTCACAGCCCAATTGGTTGATCGAATGAGAAGCCTGTGAAAGCTGCAGGTAAATTAATAGCAGGGGATGTGCCCTCCGTACATGCCTGGCTGCTCTGGAAATTCTTTTGAAACCTCACTTATTTGTTCTAAGATAGAAGCTGCTCTCATGCCTCTGTGAGTCAATTCTTTGTAACAGCTGCCAATATTTTTATACCTGAGAGATTTGCTTCATTCTTTATTATTGCTCAGAAATCAATACTCCCATTGCCCTCACAAAATGCTATACAAGCATTATTGGCATTTCACTTGACAATGAAGGGTATCAACATCAATCTTAGACACTGCACACTTCACTAAACCTGTTCCACTTCTCTGTAGCCTACTTGTATTTTATTCCACTCATTTTTAGGCTTTATTTGCATGACAGTTTTTTTTAGTAGGGAATTGTCATGTTGCCATCAAGAATTGCAGGGGCTCAATATCTCCTGGAAATACAGGATAATTTGTGACATAATGGAAAAAGACCATTCTTATTATCTGTTTATAGTCTGTTTGAAATTGATCTCCTGAAATGTAGCTGTCTTTCACTCTGAGTTAAAGATGCGGCCGTAGGAAATATGTCTTTCTTAAAATACTTTTGATCAATGGTTATATAAAATGGATTTGCTCAGATCTGAAAACCATTGATGTTAAATAATACATTAGACACAGTAATGGGGCATGTATGAATGATTTGCTTCCATGAAAAAAATGACATACACTGTTTAGTTCCTGAATGATCCAGTAGGCTAAACCAGCTAATCATGTAAGGTTGGACCCAAAGGCGCCGTTCACTTCTGATGACTTGGCACATTTCTTTTATTGACAGACTAATTGTGGTCTAATGGGATAACAAATCTAAAACTTTTCCAAGTGGTCCCCACACTAAGGGGCAGATTTATCAAAGGTCGAGGTGATTTTTCGAATTAAAAAAATTAGAATTTTGAGCTATTTTTGTGTACTTCGTTTAGGCAATAGTCCAAATATGATTCGAATTTGAAAAAAATTTGAATATAGAAATTTATCATGTACTGTCTCTTTAAAAATTCGACTTCGACCATTCGCCATCTAAAACCTGCTGAATTGCTGTTTTAGGCTATGGGGGACCTCCTAGAATTTGGAGTCAATTGGTGGACTTTGAAAAATCATAGTTTTTTTTGGTAAAAACTTTGATTCAAATTTGATCGAATGCGCTATTACTTCGATTCGTTCGATTCGAATTCGGCGGAATACTGACCTATTCGACGGAAAACAGACCTATTCGGCCAAAAAACCCTTTGACTTAATTTCGGTTGGTCTTTTTGAAGTTTTTCAAATTCGAAATTCGACCGTTTATAAATATGCCCCTAAGCATTAGTTGGGTAATTTATCCCACATTAGGCTACCTTACTAGCCATATTGTTCCATGTATGGTCAGCTGCTTATTTGCCAGAAACAGGAGATGTCTGCTAATTTGTAGAAAAATGAAGTCTGTAAAACCAATGCTTTGTTCTTGGCAGTCTCTCTCCTTATATATGGCAGGTGAGGATCAAGACCAATGCCTAAATCAGCAGAAAGTTTTCCCAAGAAATAGTACTATGCAGGGAGGTGCCAGCCTATGAAATATATGACTGGAGGTGTATGGGGTTTACCTTGATGTGGTATGGTGGCTTGCCAATTTTATGATTAGTGATGGGCGAATAAATTCGCCAGGCACGAATTTGCATCGAATTCACTGCGTCAAAAAATAAAAAAATTTTGAAGCCCATTGACTTCAATGCAGGGCCGCCATCAGGGGGGGACAGGGGGGACAAGCGTACCGGGCCCGGGCATGAAGGGGGGCCCGGCAGCGCTGCATTTTTTGAAGATCCGGGCCCCCCTTACGAGTGCCCGAGCTGTACGTCTTGCCTCTTGCGTTGCCAAATGCGGAAGTGCCGAAAAGCCGAAGTCGATGTGCCGAAAAGACCCGAAGTCACGGAAAAAGCCGAAGTCCCGAAGCGCCGAAAAGACCCGAAGTCACGAAGCGCCGAAAAGACCCGAAGTCACGAAAACAGCCGAAGCCGAAGCCCTGAAGCAGCGCAAAGACCCGAAAGGAGCTGAAGTTGAAGTACTGAAGCCATGAGTTCAATTCTACTGAACACCAGTTTGTGTGGTTTTTTTTGAATCCCCTGGCCACCAATGTATTATTTTAATATTCTATAGGCCCCTGCAACCAATCTTTTTTTTAAAACATTTTTTTTTGGGGCCCCAATTTTTTTTTAACTCATAAGGGGCCCCTTGCCACCATTGTTTTTTTTTTAAAAAAATTTAATTTTTTTTTGGCGGTCCCAATTTTTTTTAACTTGTAAGGGGGCCCCTGCCACCAGTTTTTTTTTTTACATTTTTTTTGGGGTCCCAATTTGTTTTTAACTTATAAGGGGGCACCTGCCGCCAATGTTTTTTTTTTTTCAAAATTTTTTTTGGGGCCCCAATTTGTTTTTAACTTATAAGGGGGCCCCTGCCACCAGTTTTTTTACATTTTTTTTTGGGATCCCAATTTGTTTTTAACTTATAAGGGGGCCCCTGCCGCCAATGTTTTTTTTCAAAAAAATATATATTTTTTTTTCAAATTTTTTTTTGGGGCCCCAATTTGTTTTTAACTTATAAGGGGGCCCCTGCCACCAATGTTTGTTTTTTTTTTTTACATTTTTTTTGTTGGGGCCCCAAGTTTTTTTTTACTTATAAGGGGGCCCCTGCCACCAATGTTTTTTTTTTTAAAAAAAAAATTTAATTTTTTTTTTTTGGGGCCCCAATTTTTTATAAGGGGGCCCTGACCATCAATAACTTTTTACAACTTGTGTGGGGGGGGGTTACTTTTTTAGCGCTGATGTCTGTGTGGTCTTTTAACTGCGATGTGGAGTGGGCGGGATATGGGGTGGAGCTTGGTCGTCAGTGTGGGCAGGGCCCAGGGGGCCCCAAAAATTTTGTTGTACGGGGCCCCGTGATTTCTAATGGCAGCCCTGCTTCAATGCATTTCACAAATTATTAGGGACATATTCGCCCATTACTATTTATGATCATAACTTTGTAACTAAACACCTGTTTTTGAACATACATTCCCTTGCATAAATAATAAATTACATACAAAACAAGGGACCAGGGATTATGCATTTATCCATCCACTCTTTTTTGTATGCAAGTAATTAATCTGGCCAGATCAGTCACATTTCCATTGTACTGTTACTTGCCATATTGGATTTTGTCAAGCCATTTTGTTAGTGTCAGTGACACTGCACATGCTCTGGGCAGCTGTTGAAAATGTTAGGGGTTATCATAAATAATTATTCAGAAAATTTGATTTGCCTGTTATAGAAACGGATGTTACAGGGCTGATTATTCAATTCTGATGCTAATTGCACTGGTTTGTGAGTTTCCATGTACTACTAATGTGAATTAATTACTAATTATATTATATTATATTACTAATTTATATTCTATTTTATATATTCTATATTTTATATTCTGGTGCACTCAAAAGGTGAAAGTCAAAAGGGAATTTGTGTACCTGGAGAGTAGATTATGTGCTGTGTAAGTGTAAATGACTAGCTAATTACATAATATCTACCTGCTCCCACTGCGATTACTGCTCCAATGTAGAAGACTCTAGGTAACGATTATTCCAGTAACTTGCATCAGCTAGGAAAATCTGGATCTACATTTCTCATGGATCAAGTTAGTTGCACTATTACTGTATGTTTGTGAAATAACTATATATAATCAAACTAAATGCTTCAGTCTTCAGAGCCTATATGGCAAGAGTAAGGTTGCAGTATTAGTTAATAATTTCTTCACTTAATGAACTCCTCCTAGTAGTAAGAAAAGGTCTTTATACATTGCATTGACTCTGGGCACACTGTAAATTGTTGGTGGACTACAGATCCCAGCACAGCTTATCTAGATTTATAGTATGCTGGAAGTAGTTTAGCACCATCAGGGTTGTATTTTTAAAGCTCAAATAAAAATGAGCCTAATAAAAAGAATAGGCAGAACACATTATAATAAAAGCCCTCTAATGGGTTTATTTCTTCAATTTATTGGTGTTTTTGTTGTTAACCTAATGAAGCGGTTATTGCATCACATCAAGTCATATTGTATGTTTTTGTGTAGTATCATTGAGGGTGAAAAGTGGGCAAATAGGCACGATGGGTCCAAAATATTAAAAATCAAGAGGCTGCTGATCCTATTGCAAAATTTTCTTTAGCAGTGAAAAATATAACTCATTCCTGAAATAAATCCAGTCTTACTTTTTATTTTAACCTAATGCATTAAAATGGAAAATACATTATAATTGTTTATTCATGTTTCTATTAACATTTTGTTTTGAATAACAATCAATTATAATAATTAATTAAAGTATAATATATGACTTCTGGGGTCAGTACATACATGAGCAAAACAGAATTTGAAAAAGATTAGGGCTTTCATGTATCAAATAAACAGTCTAATTTACATATAGTCCACATTATGTTTTCCCTTATTTAAACCTAACCAAACATCAAATACATTTTTATTTGAATAAGCTTGTTTTATTACTACTGTTTTTATGTAGTGTAGTAAGACTCTTTAATGGACCAGTAACACCATTTATAGGAATGAAGAAGTAAATATTATATATTATTACCCATTAATTAGTAAAAATTTGGATGTATACTTGAGAAACACTATTACAGATTTAAAGGGATTATTCACTTTTATATTAACTGTTAGTGAGATGTAGAGAGTGATATTCTGAGACAATTTGCAATTGATTTTAATTTTTTATTATTTGTTATTTAGCTTTTTATTCAGCAGCTCTCCAGTTTTCAATTTCAGCTCTGGTTGCTCGGTACAAATTACCCTAGCAACCATGCACTGATTTTAATATAAGACTGGAATAAAAAGATTAGTAATAAAAAGTAGCAATAACAATAAATATGTAGCCTAGAGCATTTGTATTTAGATAGGGTCAGTGACCCCTATTTGAAACCTGAAAAGAGTCAGAAGAAGAAGGCAAATAATTCAAAAACTATACAAAATAAATAATGAAGACCGTATAAAAAAAATGCTTAGAATTAGCCATTCTATAACATACATAATGTAAAGATGAACCACCCGTTTAAATCAGCAGATTGCAGATAACAGATAAGCTGTGTAGACTACAGCAGTTCTAGTTCATACACAGGAAGCTAACCAGACAAATGGAATTCATACAGTATCTCTCTGCAGGACTATAAAATGACAATAAACAATAAATGACATTAGTTGCAAAGAAATATTTTATTTGAACTTCCTGAATGAACCGACACAAACTTTAAGGGGGTTATTTATCAAAGTTCGAGTTTGTAAGGTTTTTGCTACTTTGGATAAAAACGAAAGTTTGCTTATTTATGAAAAAAAATTATGTAAAAAAACTGGATTGAATGCAATCGGGGTGAAAAACTCAAATACTCAAATTGATCTAGTTATCATTGAAAAAATCGTGAATACCTCAAATTGATAGAGTTTTTAAAGGAGAAGGAGAAGGAAAGTCATTCTGCACTTGGGGGTGCCAAATGTTAGGGGTTACACTAGTGAGCACCACGTATCGATCCTCTTCCGGCTTCTTCTTGCTTCAAATTTCCCCGCAGAAATGCATGTGCATTTAACGTTAAAGTTCAGCTTTTCGTTCTACTGAGCATGCGCAGCCGCACGAAGAAAGTGGAAGATGGAAGAGTAGCACTCCATGGTGCTCACTGGTATATCCCCGGGCCGGTGCAGTTTTCTGCTGATAGGAGCACCAGCCTGGGGTTTCAGGTAAGTCAATACAATCACTTGGGGGTGTCTACTTTTCACTGCATATTTCACTGCATAAATCACAACATCACACATATAGGCCCATTTACAAGGTAAAAATGTAAAAAAACTAAAAACAGGCAAAAACGGCTGCCTATTGGCACAACATGGGATTTATATGTTCTGTCCATAAGCACAAATGTTCTCACTCGTTTACAGCTCTGCATACTATGTGACTGGCACATGGTTGGTACATGTGAATACTCTTTAACTGCTCCAGTAGTCATGAGCATCATGCATGGGAGTGCTAGGGTTAGCCAAATATAACAGAAGAGGTACAGGTTGCTGCCTGGGTAATATACAGTAACATTCCACGCAACATTTTGGAAATAAAAAGAGGGACAAAAAAGTTGCCATGTTCATTTTACAAAATTTTGCAGGTTATAAAAGTTTTAACATATTTCTGTTTTTTTTCCAGTTATTACAGTTTTGCTTATGAAGGTGAATTGCCCTTTAATCTGTGAATCTAACTTTTCCCAAGGGACCTGTTATCTTATATTGTTACAATTATTTATTTGCTTATCTAGATACATTTGTATTGTTACAAATGTATCTTATCTTCTGTTGTGGCTGTTCCGGGATCTCTGCCAAAAGCCAATTAAGTTATAAACTTTGTTTCTCTTTCTGGCTGTTCAGTGCAGAGAAAAACTGTTTTTTCCAGTACAAATGAGGGACTGCAGGTTGAGCTGTCAAAAGAGGGACTGTCCCTCTAAAAACAGGACAGTTGGGAGGTATGCAGTAAACCACAAGGGTGCAGCTAGAATTTTTATTTTAAACCCCCCTCTATGAGAAGGTAGGCTGTAGTTCCAGGGCTTGAGATAGAAGGAACCAGTGAAGGAAAAGTCTGCTTTGGATACCTAGAGGCCTAGCTACAACTGGACTAGCTGTCCTGAGCTAGAAAGTATGCGTACAATGGAAACCACAGCAGATAAATATAATGTAAGAATCCCACGAACTCCCCTGAATTATTCCCCTGGCTGTCACATATTTCAGTGCTGTAGTTAGAGTGGTAATTCATTTCTGGCATGCCACCTATAATGAAAGTCTGCACTAACAACATGGTTAAATACATTCTTATATGTTTTGCTAATTTTCTGCATAAATGTATTCTTCTTACTGTCCATTAATTCTGAATAATGGAGCCCTCACACTTGTACCTAAAACTCTTGTGAAAAAATTGACTTAAGTTACAAGCATCTGTGATGTTTCCCTGCTTCTGAATGAGGCAATTACCTACTCAGCAGAAGCAGTAATATCAGTTATATACAGTAGAATCTCATTCAGCCATCCATCTGATATAAATAACAGGCAGGCATAATCGATAAGATCCTGTATGCAGCATTATCTGATGTGCTCCCTCAAGTCCCTGAGGTATGCATGTATTACGGCAGAGACAGATACAAACATCCCTAAACAGAAAAATAAATGCAAATAAATGTCATATCTCTGCTATAGAAATTATTTTTTTGAATCCCTTAATTGCCATATCTCATCAGTGCCCATCACTACCATGGCGTTCTTGGCAAGGCTTTACACGCTAATATAATTTGCATTAAAATAGCTGAAAATGGTAATAGTCACTATAATGCCTATTTGACCAAGAACAAGTAATGGCATGAGCTTAATCAGTTGTAAAAATTGGTAATTGTTGCACCCTCTTAATCTTTTTCTCTCTCAACCAGAATAATTACACCTCGTTAAAATCTGAATAAAACATCATTATCCTGTATCATTAGGAACCCTCAGCCTCCCTTGCATAGTAATTTGTACTCAGCCTGAGCAAATGAATGGCCCGTGAGAAATGTTATTCTAATTCCAATTAGCTCTCAAACCTTGGCAAGTATCCAACACACAAAACAAAATAGCTGTTAATGTTATAGAAGGAGCATCCTCACAGCAAACTGAAGTCTAATTAGGGATTCCTTTAAATTTCACATCATAAATTGTTCCCCTATTAGCTATTTTAGATACTGTAATTTAACTTGTGTTTATTCACAGTCCCTAACAATTTATCACAATCAGGGTACTTTTTTTATGGAGAAGAAGTAGGTGTTTTTGCCCAAACCAAAGATATTTTGAGGCTAATGATTGAGCAATGATGAATAATTACAGTGAAGTATTAAAAAGCACAATACTTGTAAATGAATTGTAATTCTTAGTATGACTAAACTTGTCATACCTGACATTTCAGCTCCACCCATTTACAAAAAATTAGGACATTTTATCATGACACAAAAATGCATTGTTGCCTTTATATATAACCTTCGCAGTATTCAAAAAGTGATTTTGTAAATAGAATGATATTGTAATATACATTTCCTGGAAACACAAGTCAAATTAATACAAAAGGTTGTAAGATGTTAGTCAGGAAAAGTTTATCAAAAGTCTGGAAAAATGTTTTTCTTTTCACGTGATCGCCAATTCAAAAAATAAATATTTTTAGGGCCTTTTTCCGATATTTGTAATTCTTTGCTTGCTTGTTTTTCCTGCAGGACTCTCCAAGAGACTTGTGCTAAATTCCCCAAAGCGAGAAAAGTAATAAAATGTTTAGAATGTTGGGAAACGCATTCATAAATGTGAAAAAAATATGATCAGAATTTTATTTCTAGTAAAAGCAAATCAACCTGTTGTACACCTCCTGCTACATCTGTAAAAGAAAATAGCCTAAATTATCCGAAGCTGCTCCTTAATCGCTAAAAGAAGAATATCCAGATTATGTAAACTTGAATTTTCTAATTGTTATATGGTTTAGTTATAAGGATTAAAATTAAAAGGGTCCAGGCTTTATAGAGCTTAATATGCAGGAAACACAGCTTTCATCACATGGGGGCCTTCAAACGTGTTACATGTAAAAGTCATGTCAACAAACACCAGGGGGCCGATTCACTAAGGGTCGAATATCGAGGGTTAATTAACCCTCAATATTCGACTAGGAATTAAAATCCTTCGACTTCGAATATCGAAGTCGAAGGATTTAGCGCAGATAGTTCAATCGAACGATCGAAGGATAATTCCTTCGTTCGAACGATAAAATCCTTCGGATCGAACGATTCGAAGGATTTTAATCCAACGATCGAAGGAATATCCTTCTATCAAAAAAAGTTAGGCAAGCCTATGGGGACCTTCCCCATAGGCTAACATTGACTTCGGTAGCTTTTAGATGGCGAACTAGGTGGTCGAAGTTTTTTTTAAACAGACAGTACTTCGACTATCGAATGGTCGAATAGTCGAACGATTTTTACTACGAATCCTTCAATTTCGAAGTCGTAATTGTAGTCGAAGGTTGAAGAAGCCCATTCGATGGTCGAAGTAGCCCAAAAAAACTTTGAAATTCGAAGTTTTTTACCTTCGAATCCTTCACTCGAAGTTAGTGAATCGGCCCCCAGGTGTAGTTGTGCGTCTCCTCCCAGTGCATGGTCATGCTCACAGGTATGGAATCAGATAATGTGGACAGTAGTTTTTTCAAGTTATGCCTGTGTGCCAAGGTGAATTCCAGTGCAACACAAGTTGAGATGTTTACAAGCAGCTGGACGGGGTGCTAAATTCCAATGCATGGAGAAATAATTTGTTTCATGAACTTCCCTTTAAAGGACAAGGAAAGGCAAAAAAATAAAATCCCAATTTTACTTTCTTTAATGAAAAAGGAACCTATCTCCAATATACTTTAATTAAAAAATGTGTACCATTTTTATAAGAAACCTGTATGCAGTGAAATTCTCCCTTCATTTACTGCTGTAGAAAGGAATTGTCAGACGGTCCCTAACTGCTGAGCAGGGAAACAATCATACTTATGAACAGCAGGGGGAGCCCCCGCCTTACTTACCAGCCATGCAGAATTCAAGCAGCTTTGTTTATGACGATCCCTAAGCAGCCCAGAAGACACTGAGCATATGCAGGGTCAGGCAAAGATGTTTAACAAAGATGACAGCCCCCTGTGGCCAGCTTTGAAATCATAAATCATTTGTTTGATTAGGCTTTGTGGTGCAATAAGTTCATGCTTATGTTTAGTATACAAAATACAGCATTTCTAGCCTTATTCTATTTTAGACTTTCCTTGTCCTTTAACCCATTGCTTTCAGTCCTAACTCCCTGCACCTTGTTCCACCTAAATTTGCTAAATCTTTACCACTCCCCCGCCCCCCAATAGCCTGCTCCTTCCCTTATTTTCTGCTAGATGGAGACCCATCTGGGGGGCTAAGGACAGATAGTTACACCACTGTCTTTGAAGAAAGAGAAATTTTCATATTCTAGAACACAGTTAATGTGGTATATAGTTTATATTGGTTCAGCCATACACCATGTTGCATTTTGAAGCCCAATTTTTACATTTTAATAAACCCCTGGCCACCAATGTATTGTTTTAACACTAAATAGGTCCCTGGCCACCAATGTTTTTTAAATATTCTGTGGGGCCCCTGACCTCCAATATTCCATTCTTAACTTGCAAGGGGGGGTATGACCAATGTTTTTTTTAAAACTTTTATGGGGGGCCCTGTCATCAATGTTTTTTTCTATAATTTATAGGGGGGCCCTGACCACCAATGTTTTTTTTTAACTTTAAAGTGGGATCCTTTGTAAGTATTCTATAGTTTTAAAGCAATACTGAGATCACGGCCTAAATACAACAGCAGAGCTGGGCCACGCTTGCCAGGCGCCCTAAGCAAGCCGGGCAGTCACGGTGCCTTTTCAGCGTGCACATGCGCGAATTGATGCTCGCATGCACATGCATTAATTGGAGTTCTCGCGCATGCGCACAAGTGCAAAAAAAGTAAAAATAGAACAAATAGTTGCGCAGAGAAGGGACTGAAAAGAAAAATAGAGCTTTTTAGTTAAAGGAGTTGTTTACCTTCAAATTAACTTTTAGTATGTCATAGACATTGATATCCTGAGAAAATTTGCAATTGGTTTTCATTTATATTTTGTATGGTTTTTCCATATTTAGCTTTTTGTTCAGCAGCTCTTCAGTTTGGATTTCAGTTGCTATCTGTTTGCTAGGCTCTTGTTTACATTTTCAACTAGACAGTTGTTTTAATGAGAACCTGGAATATTAAATTAAGCCTCAAGGAGCAATAGTTTATTGACTGTCGGGGGTCAGTGACCCCCATTTAAAAGCTGGAAAGATGTAGAAGAGGAAGTAAAATAATTGAAACCTATAAAATATAAAGGTCAATTGCAAAGTTTTAAGGAATAGGGCATTCTATAAAATACTAAAAGTTAATTTAAAGGTGGACCACCCCATGTAAGCAAAAGGCTTCGTACAAGTACAATGTCATCATCATTAAATTATTATCAATGCAGTCTATACTTATACATTTCTTAATTGTCCTTTGCTTTATTTCACGTGACAGAAAGAAAATGCTAAAAGCAATTGATAAGTAAAAAATTATTCATCTTTTTGTAAAACCATAAAAATTTTAATTACAAACAACAAATGTCAGTGTGAAAGCATTTAAACAACAAGAGCACATTGCAGAAATGTAATAAATTGCATGAAATCCTCCCTTTCTGTCATCTAGTGGCCTTTTTGAAAAATGCAGCTAGAACTACAAAACCATTCATTTCTATTTGTATCTATTTTGTATTTTAAATGATATGTTTACATGTTCTAGGAATAAAAATCATAATGTTCATACATGGTACCTACAGTCAAATGAATGTGACCTTTCTTCTCGATATGCTGCAAAATATATATCAAAGAATGTGGTTGTTTTGTCTGATAAATATTAGCTAAAGAATCTCTCTGATGCTTGGCAACACAGCATATATGGGTATGTTTGTAAGTAGAATAACACTTTTGCTTGATCCATTATTATATATATGTATTCTGTAATCTATATTTTTGTCAGAAAACTTTTTTATTTTGTGTTCCAAAAGTATTCCCTGGAAGGCACTGCATAATTTTTTTTCTGAATTGTGGTTAGTACATAAGATTCATAACTAAGGACCCAGTCCAATTTGAGACTGCTCAGTATGCATTTGAAAAATCATCAGGAAAACCAAAAAAACGAGTACTCTGACAAGCTTGAATAAGAACTTTTCAGGTAAGTCCTGTGAATTTTGGCAAGCTTTTCCAACAAAGGCTATAAAAGTAGCTACATAAACACGAATACCAATTTTTCGGAAGGACTCAACACTTCTAAGCACATTTTGAAACTAAAGAGAATTCTCCAGCATTTCAGACAACATCAACAAACCTGTCCACAGATCATCAATCTGACATCATCAATCAGACCCTATTATACATGTGTCCAAGCTGGACGTTCTTAAATCCTTTAAAATGGTCAACCCTCAAAAAGCCACAGATCTAGACAAAGTGTCTCCAAAAGTTCTTCAAATCTGTGCAGATCTCCTAGCTAAAACCTGTGCAGACATCTTCAATACTTCCCTCAAGCAAGCCTTAGTATCTCACTGTTTTAAGACCTCTATGATTATACCTGTACCTAAGAAGCCTAACCCTGAGGGCCACAATGACTATAGTAGTACTGTAGTATTCTGTTTGGCTTGACATTAAACTTGGGTGATAACCCTTGAGCAAACTACGTGTGCTGGATTCACTTTATATTCTTTCCAATTGTGGAGGTGCCGTCCTCTGATGTTCCAAGCACTGTGAGCATTGATGAGAGGGACCAGGTGTGCAGCTGCATTTCGTTTTTTGGAGGTCCACAATGACTATAGACCCATTGCATTAAAACCAGTTGGTATGAAGAGCTTTGAAAGACTATCAACTCCATTATTCCAAACTCTCTGGACTCACTCCATTTTGCGCATCGCCCAAACAGATCTACAGAATATGCAGTTGCCCTAGCTCTGGACTGTACATTGCTACACCTGGAGAAACCCAACACATGAGTTTACATGCTGTTCCTAGATTACAGTTCTGCTTTCAACACTATAAATCCACACAAACTCATCAACAAACTCACCTGGCCATCATGGGCTCTGATGACCTAGCCCAATCCCTTGCCTGGCACATAGCACAGGTGGGCTGCTAGGTTGGACACAGGTGCTGGGAAGTGGGCCCTTCAGTCACAGTCCTGGAGGGCCTAGTCCAATCTAAGCTTCTCCCACTGCCTTGTGACCTAGTTCCCCCTCACATGCCATTGTGTTGTGTCCGCATACAATGAATATGAATCCCATTAATCTCACACCTGTCTAACTATAATCTTGGATGGAAGGCAGAAAGTAATATTTTACACGTATGCCTCCAGCCATTCCTGCCCAGCCACTATTGGGACTGCATCTCTCAAAACTAGCGATCAGTGAATTCTTTTGCCTAATACAGATTTTGCAAGACTTTTCATAAATTTGCATTACAATTTTTTAAATAGTAATTCACATGGGGAAAAAACAGTAGAAAAAGGGACAATGCATTTGGCACAATAAAAGACGACTTTTCTTGGAGCAAGAAAAAAACCTGTGAAAAAAATACCCAATGACTATGCACCTTTTTCTGTGGTTTCAAAAAGTTTTTGCTCATCAGCGGCTACAACCCCCTGGCAACTAAACTCCATTAAGAGACCAGTTCCTAGCCCTGTCATTGCTCTGACCCTCCACCTTTCCTTGTTTGGGCCCTGGGGCAAAGCAGCAGTGATAACTATTGTATCACCATACTGCTCATGAAATACAGTATATTGCCTTTGTAACCAGGTCTAAAATGTTGGTATATCCTTATATTAAGACATGTTGTAATAACAAGGGACTGGTAAGCAGAACCAATAGCATATATTGCAATTCAATTTGATAAAATTACAGAGCAGAATAACTTGAAATGTACATCTGCTCTATTTGCCTAAACAGAATGTTTATTCCATCAATTCTTATATTGCATACAACAAAGGCAATCTTAGATTGCATTTGTAATATATCCAAACAACAATGCCCTTACACACCTTGCAAAACTGTAAATGGGATTTGTCACTCTCTGGCACAGAAATGGAAATGGGATGCAGTGAATCAGAGGTGTGGTAGAAAGGATGAGTGTGCGCAATAGATAACTTTACTTGATTAACTAGATTTACATTGTGTTGGGAGAACTTGGCAGGTGAAAATACAAAATTGTCAGCTTGGTTTAATTTCATGGTGAATCAAACAAGGAAATTAGATTCTTTCTCTTTTCTGTTAGAGTTTCATCTTCTGAGACTGTCAGTTAAAGATCGTAAGTTGTTATTTACAAATGTTGCTTACATTAGACATTGAGGTTTGATATGAAATGGATATTCTGGTTTTCTGATATCCATATGATAAAAAGAAAATTAATTGACGCTTGAGGACAAAAAGGTCACCGTACATTAATATAGGCCGAAAATAAAAAAAATGATGATGCACACTCACACATGTGGGACTAATCGTTGCTATTGGTTACTGCCTAAGTGCCAATTTGCCCAACGTTGGTAAATTATCTTTTTTTTATATAGTAAATTGTACAGACATAATTTAAAGTATTTTATAGGGTATATATTTCCAGTGGGCCCCTGCAACAGTGGTGTTTACAATATTAATTTCTTATTACACTCAGTACAGGCATGGAACCTGTTATCCAGAATGATTGGGACCTGGGGGTTTCCAGATATTGGATATTTCTGAAATTTGGATCTTCATACCTTAGGTCTACTAGAAAATCATGTAAACATTAAATAAACCCAACAGGCTGGTTTTGCTTCCAATAAGGATTAATGATATCTTACTTTAAATCAAGTACTAGGAACTGTTCAATTATTACAGAGAAAATGGAAATCACTTTAAAAAATTTGGATTATCTGGATAAAATTGAGTCTATGGGATGCAGCCTTTATGTAATGCGGAGCTTTCTGGATAACACTGGATAACACATTAGAAGGTTTTTAATCCATCGATCGAAGGATTTTCATTCGATCAGAAAATTGTTAGGAAGCCTATGGGGACTTTCCCCATAGGCTAACATTGGCCTCGGTAGGTTTTACTTGCCGAAGTAGGGGGTCGAAGTATTTTTTAAAGAGACAGTACTTCGACTATCGAATGGTCGAATAGTCGAACGATTTTTAGTTTGAATCATTCGATTTGAAGTCGAAGGTCGAAGTAGCCTATTCGATGGTGGAAGTAGCCAAATTCGACCATTTGAAATTCGAAGTATTTTTTCTTCTATTCCTTCACTCGAGCTAAGTAAATGGGCCCCTCAGTCTCATTGCATATAATGCCCTGGTCAAGTTCAAATGAAAGATCCAAGCTCTGACAATGCTCAGCACTTTTTCCTCCTATTCCTCCTATCAGCTCAGCTGATAATTTTTATTTGAAAAAAGTACATTTATAGTAAACCGCTGAAAATGTTGTTTTCTTTCCAAAATAAAACAAATGCAGTGAGGTTACACATTAAAGGGCCTCATACTACAATTTCAAATGAGTCATATTTACTACTAAGCCACACTTCTTCCAGTGATGCTATAATATCCCATTCTGAAAGTTTATATCCAATTGGTAATACATTGAAGAAATGCCATTATTACAGCATTTCAACAACTTGAATTAAATATGTAATGGGTTGTAGGATACTGATGACTTCTTCTTTCATTTAGGCCAAAGGAAATTCTTCATCTTCCCAAAGGAAATACATTGATTTCATCAGGTTTTAGCTGGCGAACAAATATCAATATTTTTGTCAATGTCCAAGTTGCTTTAAAAATAGCAAGAACTAAGAATAAATGGTTGAAGTTTTGCTGAAGTTGAATTAGAAAAAGAGGAGGATAGGAGGTAATACATTAGTACTGCACATGGGGTTATGGGAACACAACAGAGGAGTCTGTTGGATCTCTGCTCATCTACCTTATGCCCATGGGTTAGGGTTAAAGTCTATAAATTCTATGAATTGGCACTGAAATTTACAAGGGGGTTCTGGAATAGTAGTTTGAGGATCATGTAACATAGCATTTTATCACAGGAGAGTTCTACACTGCATATTGACTTATTTGCATTTTAATTCTAAATGATCTCTAGTGTCAGACAGAAAGGATGAAGTTAGGCTGAAGTTATGTGAATCTGTACTGACCTTTACATACAACTTTTGCATGTATCTGCTATTTGAGCACAAATTATGTAAATTCTATAGCTGTGCTGTTAGTTATTTTGTGTTGATATAGTATTGTAATTTAAGGACAATTGAAGTCAAAAACACTTGGGGATGTCAATGTGTTTGGTGTACACCTGTGTCAAAAGTCACTAATAGTTTACCTGGGCTAGTAAATCTCTTCTTCAAAAATAAACCAGTACAGGGTACTTTGCTTAAGAGCAAAGCAGCGCAATCTTTTCTAGCTCATGTGCATTTCAGTCATTGGTATGGCACATGTACTCAGCTAAAGCTCTGTTAGATTAGGTCTCCTAGTACCCACCAAGGAACCTGACACCCTGGGCCTGCACTCACGCCTGGATATAGATTGCATAAAATGTTATTTGTTTTAATATAAGCCTAAAGTGAAAAGAAGTTGGTACCCAGGCACATGACTGATTGATAGGAGTGCTCCTACTTCACATGAGTGGTAATTAATATAAAAAATGGACTTATTTACTTAATTTACTTATAATTCTTTACTTAAATACACAAGCTCCAGTGAGTCATGTGACAAATTGCATCACCAAGCACTGATTATAACTACTGATTATATCACTTAAGAATGTATGTATGTATGTATGTATGTTTTTATTTGTAAAGCGCTCCTTGAGGGCAAAGCACTGTACAACAAAACAATAAATTAGTAGTAACAAACAAGGGGTTATTGGAATAAAAAGTAACAATAAGTGCATTATTAGAATACAATTCACATAAATATAAAATATAATTACAATGCAGATTAAGTGCTCAGTGTCAAGGAAACAAAAGGCTAGAGGACCCTACCCCATAGGGCTTACAGTCTAAATGGGAGGGTAACATACAGACACAATTCAGAGGGGTATTAAGGTGCTGTGGGTTACAGTTTGTTACACTGTTACATAAGTGCCTATTCAGGTGTTATTCAGGTGCTCCCAGAGGTAGTCTTTGAGTTTTGTTTTAAAAACATTGAAGGAGGATTCTCTCCTGAGAGATTCAGGAATGGCATTCCAAATATAAGGAGTCGTAAGAGAGAAGGGTTTGATATGGGAAACAACAGTAGTAGTGGGGGGTACAACCAAGCGGTTGCTCTGAGAGGAGCGGAGGTTTCGGGCAGGAACATATAGAGAGACAAGAGATGAAATGTAGTTGGGTGCAGAGGAATGAAGGGCTTTGAAGGTTATGAGGAGGAGTTTATAAGTTATTCTTTGTTTTATAGGAAGCCATGATAAGGACTTCAGCAGCGGAGGGGCCTGTGCCCTTTTGGATGAGAGGAGGATAATTCTGGCAGCAGTGTTTAATACAGACTGTAGAGGGGAGAGATGGGAGTTAGGGAGGCCAGTTAGTTTAAGGTTACAGTAATCTAGTCTGGATAGGATGAGAGCATGCATAAGCGTCTTGGATGTATCAGGTGAAAGGAAGGGACGGATTTTGGCAAGAATATAATTTACAGGATATTTATGGCTCTTGCAAGCTAGCTGATTCAAGCTGATTCATCTGATTAAATTCTTAAAGACCTAGGGGAGACCTGACTGCATTTTTCTAAGAATCAGAGAAAAGAAAGGAAGCAAAAACAGATTTGAAATTGCATTTAGAAATAACCTTAAAACCATTGTAAATGTGTGATTAATGTACAGTCTATTGAAAAATGTTCTTTACATCCCATTTCTTTTATTATTTAATTATTTTTTGTGTGAAGTCCCCTTTAAATAATAATAATCTGAATTTAAGATTCACAAGAATGCAGATTTCCCTTTCAGCTAGTTTGGAAACTGTTCCAACTGCATAATCAGACACTTCCAATAGCATTAATAACAAAATAATCCTCTTTTAAAACTATGTTCAGAAGAGATTTTTAGCAGCACCACATATGGCATTTCATAAAGGGAAAACAGACAGATGGAGGTAAGAAGTAACATTTATCCAAACACTCATGCTCAAATGTTTTTCATAAAACTATTCTTTGTTTATCTATGTTTAGAGAATCTGTCTTTATTACAGAATCTGTTTGCCTCTCCATTGAAAAAAGCTTTTGTGTGCAGTCATGTTTTTCACGTGTACCTGACTTCTTGCTCAGCCTTCAAATCAACATGACATGATTATCTTACACATGGGGTTTTTATGTGTTTGATGCACATTTAAAATGTAAGTTAGAGGGCACCTAAAAACATCAGCTAATTGATTCCGTTATATTTTGCGTGGTTGTACTCATGAGCATTCATAGCTGTGTTTCATTGCATTTGCAAATTATTTTGTTTTTATAGACTCAACCTGCTGCATGTTATTATAATTTTTCTTACGACTGATGTCTGTTCACTCACAGGAGAGAAGGATAAATCGTAGGCTGGCTCTCAGTAGTTCTGTGCAGAGTCATGCTTTTCTTACTTCTCTTCTTCCTGGAAAAGATCTGCCTCACTTTCATTTTGGCTCCCAACCTCCTTCAAAGAGGTCGCAAGGTCAGAAGCAAATCCCCTTTGCTGATTGGCCAGGCTGTGGCAGTAGGGTTGCCACCTTTTGGCCCTTCTAACCCCAGGCAGGGGTCGGGCCATTATGTAATGGAGGTGTAGTTGTGAAGCGATAGTGGTGGAGTTGTGACATCAGGGGTGGGCTATAAAGTAGAGATCAACGATTAGCCAATCACGGTGTCAATCATAGGGAATCCTGACGGTTTTCCTAATTTAGAAAACCAGGCTGGAAGTTTTGACCCAAACAGGCCTTCAAAATCAGTGCCTATTAATTACTGCAGCAAATGTTTACTTGCCTCTAACCATTTCGGTCTACTTTCTTACTGTACTATTGAGTAGGCGACAGGAAAAGCAATCAGGAGGAAAGCAATGTTTTGTCAAGCATAAGACCTGTGAGCAGTTTAGCAAAGCATGTCATAAAGCTAATAATAATATATATAAAAGACAAATTCGAATGAGGAAAAAATATGTAGTGAAGCAAAGATGTGATTAAAATGATATCTAATAAAATATACCCTGACATGATTGGGCATAGTTTAGCCTTGAATCT
The DNA here is from genome assembly GCF_017654675.1 of Xenopus laevis. Classification (NCBI taxonomy): domain Eukaryota; kingdom Metazoa; phylum Chordata; class Amphibia; order Anura; family Pipidae; genus Xenopus; species Xenopus laevis. The sequence goes on along the minus strand of NC_054371.1, from coordinate 144,265,677 downwards.
TGATTTGCACAAGAAAATAGGTTTCCTTGCTTCATCTTGTAATTTGTCATATATTTTTAATATAACGAATGCTACTGTTATATTTTAATGCAAAAAATGTATTTTTATGTGCAATGCCTAGAGCGCCAGTCAACCTGAGCTTATCTTTAATTTATTACCGTGCAGTGAACCTACACTGCTTCAATTTAGCACCTAGGTTAATAAATTAACCCTTGTAAGTCATTATATGTACTCTAGGGCATATTTATAAAAATATTTACCACATTCATTATATTCATTTATTTAAAGGAATTGTTCAGTGCAAAAATAAAAACTGGGTAAATGGACCGGCTGTGCAAAATAAAAAAGTTTTCAATATATTTAATTAGACAAAAATTTAATGTACAAAGGCTGGAGTGATATAATAGAACACTACTTCCTGCTTTGCAGCTCTCTTGGTTTCCACTGATTGGTTACTTCCTGGGCCACCCATAGCCCTCAAGGTACTCCCTTCCTCCACCACTGTAGTAGCTAGTATCCAATGGTGGGGAGAATTTTTTTTAACCACATAAACACCTGAGGGCTGCCCCCTAAAGCTGCCACTCTAAGCATGGACCTTCTAGTGCCTATAAGGTAAATACAGCCCTGATCACCAGAGGGAAACTGAACAGTTTTATATTCATCTATATTAGATTTTTGGGGACATATTTTCCCCCAAAAAATAGATTTCACACTTAAATCCCTAAAATTCCATGCATTAAATTTGAAGAGATGTGGGCTTTCATGTTGGTCAACTCGGTTTTCACTTGTTGCCTTATAGGACCCTATGTATGCATAGGATGTACTGTGTAGATGCAATGTAAGTATCAAGTGTTTTATCATGTAAACAGGTTACTAAGTGATGATAAAGTGACAAAAGTGCTAGCCACATTTATGTTAGGAAGTATATGTTGTTATATACAGCTGGTGTAGATAAGCGATACAGTCAAAGCAGATGGTTATGGGTAACTAATCAGATGGTTATGGGTAACTCATTTTATCATAAAAGGTATTTTAACAATGTATCAAGCTCTTTAAAAATGTCTTTGCTGGAATAGCTGAGGATGGGTTGAGCTCATAACTAGGCATAAAGGGACACAGCTTTCAGGTCCGGATTTACATAACAGGTGCCCCTAGGCACGCTGCTGTTTATCTTCCCTGTCCCCTCCCCTTCTTTTGTGTACATGCACAAATTTTCAGCATTGGGTCCGAAGTACTGGCGATTGGTGCACAGGATTTTTTAAAAGCTGTTGGATCTCCTGCAAATCCCTATGCTTCCAAACCAATGCGGGTGTGGTTGGGGGAGATTTTGATACCTCCTCGGGACTTAAAATGTATAACTACCTAGGTTTTGGATGACCCAATTTGAAATTAAGCTAATTGCTATGAACTTGTACTTTCCCAGCTAACACCTAAAGAAAAGACTCCATTTAGTGGAGGGGTGATCCTGTAGAACAATATCTAGCAATATGAAGCAATAAATTCCATATAAGTGTAGGGGACTGGTTAATTAGTCTCCCAGTATTATTTAGCAGGCAGTCCCCTAGTGTTATAGATGCCTAACTGGGTCCTAAAATACATTTAGGAGGGGGACTTGTTTCCTTATCCTGTTTAAAGCTATGTCCCTTGATCAACCAGTGCCCAGTAGAAGGCACTGTGCTAAAATGTAAAGTCCTGAGCAGTCATGTGCTCAGGGTCCATTTTGTGCAAGCCCTGGCCTAAGCAGGCGTGCAGGGTAAAGTGGAACCTAGACAGGTCAGACTACTCACCTTAAGAGGTCACTCTAGGAGTGACAGACAGGCTATTTAGCTGAGCAGCTTGAGGCTCCTCCGAGGATTGTGAGTGGGATTATGATCCCGGGTACTAATTGCACAAAAAATTCCCTTCAGGTTCCACTTAGGGAAAAGGTTTAAAGCTGGGTGTACCCACTCGCTGCTGTTCATGTTCTCTTCCCTGCGGGGACTGATACTGACCAAAGGTGCTGTGAGTATATGCCTATCCACTGTTGATGTATGATCCAGCTTGCTCTTCATGTACACCCCTTTGTGGATTATCTTGTTCAATAAATATATTCTCTGGTTAAGTTACAAGAACCACTGTGCCCTGTTATTGTATACTGCACCGGTTACAGTATTGGGGTTGAAGCTCATAATAGAGAACGGTGCACTCAATTTTCTATAGCGCTACATAAGCATGTACCGTATCTTAAGTTATATGGATGGTAGGTTTAAACCATTAACCCATCTTTCTGTGTGCTAATGCTATGGTGGGGGTGGATTTATCTGAATCCACTATAAAGAATTTTGGTATAACTTGCCATGTCTACTACATCACTGTTGCGTTATACGCAATTTCTCACTATTCATGTCTGCTATCGCTATTTTGTAAGACTGTGCATACGTTTTTTGATATTGGGCCAGATTGTGTTTTTTTCAAAGTGACCCTTGATGTGATAAGTTGAAGAATGGGCCCTTGAAATGTCTAGCAATGGTTCATTTTTGGGATTCAGTTCTTACTGAAAAGCCAAAATGATTGATGTCTTTTGTGCTAATTTTTTTTTTCACTGCGGCAAGTTCATCCAGTGTAAATAATTCTTTTGGAATACAAACTGATTTCAAAGTAGCTTCTATGTTTATGACGCATGCTCATTGTAAAAGCTAGAAAAAGACAGTGCAAGCTCCCCCATCCGGATCAGTCTACATACGCATGCTGCTGACTTTGAGCAGATATAGTCTTCAATTGTATAAATGCCAGCTCTGGAAGCAGATGATTTTAGCATTTTTCTCTTACAGCACAAAGATGCTGTGGCAAAAAAATGAAGGTACTTTTTATAACTTATTTTCCTTCTCCATTGGCAGTTTATTATTTTACACTTTCCTTGTCCTTTAACTATAACAGGTGCAGCATTTCTACATATGTAACTTCCAATATCATGAATCTTCAGTTAATGGATTGATAACAGGAGGCTACAGGGACCTCCATCCTCATGACTCCTTGACATTAAGCACGTTGAGGCCTATTTATCAAAGGTTCGGATTTTAGTGGTTTTAGAGGTCCTTGAAACTATGACTAAATTCACAAATTCTAAAACTACAAATGTCTCGGAATTTATTCAAAGATCCAAACAAAAAAAATATGAACGGAAAATAATGTGCTAAAAAATAGCAGTAGCTTGAAAAGTTTTTGGACAATTCCTATTAAAAAAAAATCCAAAAACCTTTAAAAGTCTGAATTGATTTAACGGTCCGATAGGATCAGTGTAGCTCCCATTGACTTCTATAGGAACTCAACAACGTTTACCGGGTGACGTTTTGTATTAGAGGTTTTCATGGTTTTTACACTTAAATCTCAAATTTTTTGTTTTTTTTTTAAAAAAATGGGAAAAACCACACATTTTTAGAGATTCATGAAAAAACTAAAATTTAGATTGTTAGTAAATAGGCCCCTTAATCTTTTCATCAACTTTCTCTTCTCCTTTACTCATGTTCTCCAAAAAGAAACCTCAATTACATAAAATTCAAGTATTCAAATTCAAATGTTCAAAAACTTAATTATGAATACAAGTATTGGAAAACCCATTATCCAGCAAGTTATGAATTTCAGGAAGAGTCCTCTTTAAGCAAATAATTTCTCTGTAATAATAACAGTATCTTGCACTTCATCCTAACTACGCAACATGAATCCATATTGGTGGCTTAATGATCCAATCGAGTTTATTTAATGAAATTTTTTTTAGAAAACTTAAGGTCTGGTTATCCATATTACAGAAAGCCCCCAAAACCCCAGGCCCCAAACATTCCAGATAATAGATCCGAGACCTTAACAAGAAAATCCACTAATGACAAAGCTGCTAAATAGAATAATGTCCAGCACCTTGCTGTTACTTAGATATGACATTCATTCGATTACACTATAATCCAATATGGGAATAAAGGACACAATTGTTCACATTTGGGGAAACCATGTTGACAGTTTCAAAATCAAAATTCTTGCACAAACAACATGTAGCTAGATTGCAGGATTCTCGTGTTGCATCTAAAGTGATAACCATTTCAACCAGCCAATTATATGCGTGTAAGAATTGTATGTGTTGTAAGAACTCAAGGTTCTTAATTACCAGTACATCCTTTCAGTGGGAGCATAGGCATCCATTCAGATTAGAAGAAAGAAGGTTCAATCTCCAGATACAAATCATCTTTTTTGCTGTGAAGTTGTGGAACTCTACCCACGAGGCTGTTGTACTAACAGATGAATTAGGCAGCATTGGAAAGCTTTAGTTTAACTGCATTGATGGTGGCGGAAATATTATTCAACTGATTCCAACTTTTTAGGGGGGGAAGTACCATGGGGTGTTTTAACTCAGCGCTACCCAAAGACCTCTTTCAAAAGAACCCTAGTGATGTCTTATTGTTTTGTAGCTGCAGAAGTATTTTGGCTGCCAGCATTTTGCTATTGAAATATCTCTACAAAGTTGATGGCAGCTGAATTATTTTCATTGCCTACAGCACAAATCCACAAGTAAGTCACACAGAAATATTACATTTAATGGCACATGTTGTTATTTGATTCCATCAAAATAATCTTTTACTAAAGTTTTCTTTAGCAGTGATACTTTTAGGCTGAACAATCTACCAAGGAAACTGCTGATTACATTTCAAAAAATTATAATAAAGACTTTTCTTCTAGATAAAGTAAAATACATGTTTCAAAACATCAAAAACATGTTTGCTTCCTCTACAATAAAATAGTAACAATACCAAGATTTTCCCAGCGCAATGGTGCAACAGCAGAAGAGTGAGAATCTAGATAGAATCAGAACAGAAGGCTTATTTTACCTTAAAATAACTTTGGGCTTTGAATTCAGACTTTAGATGTGATCAAAGGAAGCTGGTGAAAAGATGTAATAAAAATGACTTTTCTCTGGGGATAGCATAGTTGAAAGGGCACATAAACTTAGCAAAGTGTTGGCATGAACTTTGCATAAGACATGAAATGAGAGATGGTTAAAAGCAGAAAAGCTTGAGACAAAGGGAAACTGTTCAAAATTCACTGCACATTCACCTTTTACATAAAAATAGGTAGCAATGTTGCCTACAAAAAAACTCTCAATATAGACTAAGTTTTTCTCAGCATTAAAACAAGTCAATTGTTTTCTAAACATTAAAACAAGCCAATTAGCCTATAAGACCTAATAGTTTTGTTGTTTCCATTTAGGACAGACAAATACTGTTAATGCCTTCTAGTAACCACAGCAATCCCTGAAATACAGTATATGGTTTATGGCCGGAACAAACCAAACATGCGGTTTGCTTACATTTTAACGTTCATTATTTTTTGGACATTAAACATATTTGTGTGTGGATGCAACAAAAGTACCCTAAATTATATCTAGTAAAAGACAGATTGTGATACTGAGAATTACTTGGGTATAGTGTACACAAAATCTTCAGATGTTACTCTGGCCACAAGTGAATATTCTAGGGTAGAATGGGGACCATATATCTTCAAGTGATCACACATAATAGACTTATCAGTTTGATCTGTACAACATAGAAGGAAGAAAAAGCTAATAAAGTCTATCTCCATTAAAGCAGATCTGGGACTCTGGTCTGGCAAAATGCTCTCCTGGCTAGGGCGAATTAGCACTTTGAAAATGAACATTCTGCCCCGTTTTCTGTATATCTTACAGACCATCCCCTATCCCCCTCCTAAAGGAACATTTCAGTCCATGTACACGCTTACAAGGCGATACATTTGGGAAGATAAAACCCCCAGAATTGCGAGAGCCACACTGAGTGCAGCGAAATCTAATGGTGGTCTTGGCCTCCCAGATTGGAAGAGTTACCACCAGGCCGCGATACTATGCAGATGCTTAGACTGGTCCTTCCACAGAAAATCCAAACTTTGGACGCGTATAGAACAGGAATCCCTAGTGACCACACTTTGGGCTGCCCCATTGCTACAGCCGACCGACAGAACCTTCAGGGACAGAACAGACTCTAAATTGAGATACACCTTAGACACTTGGGATGCCCTCTCCAAATCCAGTAAATGGACTAACTGTCCAACTCCTCTCCTCCCGGTCATAGGCAACCCGGCATTTGGCCAGGTTTAGACCTTGGAAACTACAAAGGGTGGAATATTTTAATTCATTCTGGAGCTAATTATTTTTATAATCAAAATGGGATGAAAGATATTGAGGAGATTTTGGGCGACACAGTCCCTTCAGATCTAGACAGATTTAAGTTCCGACAAATCAGACACTTTATCCACACCTCACAAAGATAGACCGCCACTCACGAGCATAGAACAGACATGGTCTCAGAAAGTAGCCCCTAAGAAAGCTGTCTCCTATTTTTACAAACAAATTATGGATCTCAAACCAAGTCCCAGATCCTCCCTCAGAGATAAATGGCAAAAAGACCTGAACTCTACCATCACTGATGAACAGTGGGCAAAATTACGAATCTCACATACCAATCTTCCCAATGCGCCAAAATTCAGGAGATTAACTATAAATTACTCACCAAATGGTATAGATACCCCACGAAGCTGAATAAAATATATCAAGCAGATTCACCCAACTGTTGGCGATGCGGGAAACTCCCTGGTACCCTTCCCCACATATTTTGGGATTGCCCCTCACTATCAGCATACTGGGGCACTATACGCCAGATTATCAAAACAGTCACTGACATCGAGATTGCCAATGACCCATTAGCCGTTCTCTTACATGATTCTCCTCTCTCAATCCGGGCATATAAAAGGTCGTTAGCACCTGTCATGCTGGACATGGCAAAGTCGCTTATCCCGATTAAAGGGAATCAGACTTCTAGTCCCACTGTGAGAGATTGCATACATAAGATGAAGGAGATCCGGAGATTTGAGGAGTTGAAAATGGACTCATCAACTGATTTTCAGAATTTTACAAAAAAATGGTTTCACTGGATACAATTTCTGAGTTCGGATCTCTATAAGCAACTGTGTCCCGCGTAGGATTGTTTCAAATCCAGTTTTCATATACTTTACTAAATTCTCCCTCTTCTTGCATGATTACTGGATCCGCTCCTACCGATCGGAGACCCCGACCCAAATACGAATGGTGTTTTAAGGTCAGTTACCGCAATTCCGAACGAACCCATTGATGCTTGGGTAAAACATTTTCGGATTCTGATAGCGTTCTCCCAGTCAGGTGCGTCTACCTTTACTTTCATTCCTTCCTCTCTACCCTCTCACGTTCTTTCTTACCCCACATCTTCCCAACTCTTCCTCCCATCTTACTTCATTTTACTTCTTTTTCCTTTCATCCTTCTCTCTTTCATTCCCCCTGTTCTCCTTTTTGTTTCTTTAATACTCATTAAGTAGATGCTTAGCAGGCACTTACACATGGTTCATATGGAGTCAGAGAAATTTTGCCTGATATGAGATCCTCCCAGATTTGTGCCAGCAAGCGGATTCTCATCTTGGGCTTCCTAGGTTCTTCTTTGTTTTCCTTGGTTTAACATACTGTCTAGATCAACCATGTCATGCATATTGTTATATATGTTTCATGTTCCGCTTTCTGTATATCTGCTGTGAGTTTATTTTTTCCAAAACCAATAAAAATATTATAAAAAAAATAAAAAAAAATAAAGTCTATCTATAAAAATAAGTCAAACCTTCCAGGGAGAGGTGCCAAAACAGCATTTTGATGAAGACAATGGATGTTGCACCCCCCCTCCTTTATTCTGACTTGGTTTTTCAGTTTTTATATATATATATATATATGGCTTCTTTAACACCTATTTTAAACCAGTCGCTCTCCTGGTCTAGAATCTAGACTTGGCAATCTTCAAATGTGTGTCCTTTTTCCTTTAGATGTAGGTACACTGCTGAGTCCTGACCAGAGGAGCTGGCTCTTCAATGCTGCGCCATACATTGGTGTAACTGTTTGTTTGGTTTCCCCCACATACAGATCAGAGCATTCCTCACTGCACTGCATACACAATGTTACTCTTCTTGTGCTTTGGATGGAGTCTTTTGGGTGGACTAGTTGCTGCCTCAGTGTGTTTTGCTGGGTTTAAAGCAGATAGGGATGTGGTGTTTATTAAAAATCCTTTTTCAACACCCCAGCTACATATGGGAGGACCAAGTTATTTCTCTTGTCCTATTTTCCACCTTCACCGGTAGTTTTGGTGTTATTGTTTCTTTTTACACCGGTTTTCACAAAAGCCCAATCTGGATACCGACATGTCTTCAGGGCCCCTCTTTCATCTCTTTCAACGTAGCCTCTGTGCTGGTGGGGCTCTTGTCTGCTCTGTGATGTAGAGTTTTGATGACCCCCAGTTTGTGATCCAATGGATGGTGGGAATCAAACAGCAGGTGCTGGTCTGTGTGGGTTGGTTCCCTGTAGACCTCTATTTCCAGCTTTCCACCCTCTGACTCTTACCAAGCAGTCCAAAAAAGCCAGTGTGTTATCTTGCACATCTTCTCATGTAAACTTGATGTTGTGATCCACTGTGTTGATGTGTTCATTGTGGATTATGATAAACATATTATGCTGATTGGAGCAACATTCCAGAGGATATATATTCTCGAAGGTCTATTCACAAGGTTTACTTTGAATATTAATTAATGGTAGATATGACTTTCTTGCTGGAAGGCAATATGACTTTCTTGCTGGAAGGCATTTCCCATTCAGTGGAATGGAAAACTAACTTTCTATTGAAGATGCTATCACTGTCAAGCAATGACAATGCAGGAATGTCAAAGTAAGCACTGCACGGTGATTCTTACCTAGCAGCACCAGTTGCAGAGAAAGGCAACATACTGTATTTTTCCATGCAGATGAATCTGAAGTGGATAGTGAAGGCATTTTGACTACTGTTGCTCTCCAGTGGTCAAAAAGAGCCTTGCGCCATGATCCTTACACTGCAGGTATGCATTCCACATAAAGAACCATGTGAATCCCCAGACTGAAAGCTTGAAGCCATACATCAGAGTTAATCTAAAATGCATAATATTCCCACAATAATTATATAGAACAGATTGAAATATAAAAATAGAGCAAGAACTATTTCCTTTTCCATATATATTTAAAATCATTTTATCTAATCACAGATGGGAAGAAGTGCTATCTACCAAATGCATATTTAATCATGCTAATCAGTAGAAGTCAGGAATATACAGTAATCATTCTCTTCCCATTTAATTTTTAAAAATGTATACCGATCTTCATTTGTTCCCAAGGGTTTGTGTGTCTTTACAAATGGATGGATGGAAAGATTAGATGCATGAATTGACTGATGGATGGAAAAGGTGATTCATTTTGCCCAGAGGTCCAGAGGCACATGGTACACCTCAATAACATAAAATTCTGAAATCTCTCTTTTCATTGCATAATTAGCTGTACCCCTCACATTAATCACAGTATTCAAAAAATGTCCATGTTATGCTCATGGCATCATTGTATATATGTATTTTAGTAAAAAAAGTAAATTCATGGTTCCTTCCGTTACCTTGTATCTATAAAAATCACTTGGAATTTTTATTTTAACGACCAGGGTCGGACTGCACCAGCGGGACAACCCGGTTGGCCCTTTCCCTAATGGGCCTTCTCCGGCCCAGACTTGCTCCCCTGATCAGTTGGGCTATGGTGCGAGTTTAGAAGGGGGTGCCGTTGACTGGCAAGAGGGCCCTTCGGGTTGCAGCGCTGGTGGGCCCCTGATGCTCCAGTCCAACCATTTACACAGCTCAGTGTCAGGTATTGCTGGGATTCGAGCCAGGGAGCTTTGGGTTTCTGGCTCAATACCTTAACCATTTGGCCAGATGAGCAGCCTGTGGGGTTGCTCACTATATGTTACCTGGCCTCTTGCAGCCCCAGCCCAGCTGCTGCCTAGTTGCAATCAGCCAATCAGAGCTGACTCTGCCCTATTTAAGGTCAGCCCCCAATACACACCTTGCCAAAACATTGTTTCCCAGACTAGCAGTGTGTCATTGTCCCTAGCTAAGGGTTTCATCTTTTGCCTCCTTGCCTTGTTCTGTCCTAACTTGAACCTTTCCTCCTCATCTTTCCTTGTTCTGTTCCTGCCTGGTCTTTCCCTCCCAGTTTTGCTCCAGTTCTACCTTTCACCTTGCCTTAACCTATTTCAGCCTTGACCTGACCCCTGCCTTGCCTGTTGCTGATTTCTGCTTCCAGTTCTACCTTGTACCTTTCCCTGACTTCACCTTGCCTCGCCTGTTCCTGATTCTTGCTTCCTGACCCTGCCTTGTACCTTGTACCCCCTCATCTCACTCTGCATCTTGCCCTGTCTTTTCCAGTCTGCTCCTGCTATCCGCTCCAGTCCTCTCCTGCTAACTGCTCCAGTCCTCTCTTGCTTTCTGCTCCAGTCCTCTCCTTCTTTCCACTCCAGTCCTCTCCTGCTATCTGCTCCAGTCCTCTTCTGCTATCCGCTTCTCTTGTTATTCTGCTCTAGTCTCCTTCTGCACTCTATCCCCAGTTTGATCTGATCTACGCCTGCACCGTCCTCTCCCATCCAGTCTGTTCCTGTTCCACTCTTGGTCCATCCAGTCTGTTCCTGTCCTGAGTCATTGCCCTCTTCTTCCTGCCTAGTCCTGTCCTGATCTTCGCCCTCTCCGTCCTGTTCTGCACCTGTTCCAGTCAGTCATCGCCCTCATCAACCTGTTCCTGCCTTCCCTTTACGTGTTCCCTTGGCACATACAGCTCCTGCCTCAAGGACTCACCCTTGAATGAAACTCTTGGAAGCTGACTTTGCATATATCTATCAGTTAATATGTAGTTGATAATGATCTATGACTTATGTTATTGTGCAGATTTATTACAGTTTCAGTAATCCTGATGGATTGCCACTAGTTCAGTCAAAAACACTTTCCTGTTCTACCGTATGTTGGAGTTTTTTGACAGACCAGAATTCTACCATATAATTGAGTCAGGGAGTCTCTGAAAAAAGAACAAGGATTGTATTCATTTTAATCAACACTTGTCTATGGTGGGGGAGGGGGTATAAAACATCTTTACAGGTATGGAATTCCTTATTTTGAAACCCATTATCCAGAAAGATCTGAATTACAGGAATGCCATCTTGCTCAGTCCATTTTATGGAAACCCATTATCCAGAAAGATCCAAATTATGGAAAGGTCATCTCTCATAGACTCCATTTTAAGCAAAGTAAATTTTAAAAATGATTTCCTCTTTCTGTGTAATAAAAAAACAGTTCCTTGAGTACCTTATACTTAAGCCTAACTAAGATTAAGAGGGTTATTTATCAAAGGTCGAGTGTTAGAGTTTTTTATACCTCGAATGAACTCACAACTCGAATGGTATCTTATTTAAGAAAAACTTGAAGGGGAAACGCTCGATTCTGCGAGTTCTAGTCACAAAACCCGAAAACTCGATTAATCAAGTTTTTTTCTGCTGGGAAAAAACTCGAATCACTCAAATTAATCGAGCTTGATCAAGTTTTCCAGCAAAACTCTTCTGAAAAAACTTTGTACCTGCATAGCTCAGAAGAGCAGACTGAATGTACACATGCGTTTATAAAGGAGCAAAGTACTTTTGTGAATACTGTCCAAGCATGCCCAATAATGCATACATTTTATCTCTTTGTTGAGAGGGAAAAAGAAACTTAATACACCTTAATAATACATTACAGTAAATTCATTTCAATCTTTCATATAACTTAAAATCTGTTTTTATTTTGGTTGCTTATTTACATTCACCTTAAGTAATGTGCAGTAACATACTGAAAGTATTGATAATGAAGATTTGAAAGGAAGAGAAAAACGATTAATGCTGTTATACCATCCTATTGTGAGCAGTGGTGTAGCAGATTGTGCGGATAGAACAGCAGAGGTTGCAGGCGAGTGGAAAGTGGCAGGGCTAAGTGAGTAGTGGGGGTGATGTGTGGACCGAAAATGATGGAGATGTGCACCAAAGCTGCTAGGCCTGGCTTTGACTGCAGGATACTATCTTTCATAAATAATGAAAAAGACGCAAAAACATTTTGCCTTTTTGTATGCTAATGCTGTACACTTGAAATGTATTTCTTGACTTCAACCATCTGGAAAGTACAACATTATAGCCCAGCCCCAAAAGAACAGTTTAGACATGAAACATTGTAAGGAACACACTAAAACATTGTCATACTTGATATAACTGTTTTTCCATAGTCTGGACTAGCCTAAAAAGAGAACCTATTGATTTTAGGAATTACATTTTAATCTAGTCTTGATTCCCAAGGTACATTGCTCTTTTGGCAAATGTCTTTATAACTTATAATATATATATTGATTGCAGATAAAAAATCTCTTTAACCACAGACACATGGAGAGTAATGTTAGTTGGGAATACAATTTACAATTTACAATACAAGAATAAGTGCTGTGCAGTCTCTTCTGCTTTGTTCAGGAGCAATTGTAATGAAATGCGTGTTTTTAGAATGAAGGATAAAAGAAATATAAAGCACACAATACATAACTTCTACCAAGATTTGTACAATAAAGATTATGTTTAAGACTAAGTTTAATCACACACTCAACAATGGCAGCCCATCCTGTAGGAAGCCTAGATTTTGATGTTTGTTTGGATCAGACTATGTTTTTTCTCCATTTTGATTTACAAGTGTAATTGTGTAGCACAGAAGGAGGAGGAGGTAGAGTGACATTTTGTCCATACCAGGGAATGTATTGACTATAGAGTTACTGGATACTCTTTGTGGATGGAGTCTGGAATGTACATTATGTATCCATGTAATAATGATGTACTTATATAGGTGGCTGAGTAGGTTTCCTATAGTAGAATAACTGGACCATGCCAACATCAACTAGGCTGCTTAAGGCTTTGTGCAACTATTCAATGTAGCTAGTTTATTGAACTTTAATTACATTTTATAGATGCCTAAGGAATCCTTACTTTTCATCTCAGTGCAGGCATTATATGCAAAGTATGTATGACCATTGCTAGACTCCAAGGCTGTCTAGTTAAGTGCACAGTTTCTTAATTAAAAAAAACTATGCCCATTTTGTAACGAGATACCCTACCGGATTTGCATTATGTGTTTGGAAGAGTAATGGTCTTTGTATGAGCTTACAGGAATGCTGTGTTAACACCAGATTCATCAGCAAGGGCTGTCTGCTTTCAAAATGTTTACTGAAAATGAATATGCAAATCAACAACTCTGTTTAGAGTGAAGAAATTTGGTGTGTAATAAATATGTAATTTCATAAATTTAAAAATATCAATGAAAAACTGTTGGTAGATTGAGAGTATGTGATAAATTGCCTCACATGCTTTATTTGAAAACAAGATGTTATTAAATCCTGACTCAGAGACAGGGTTTGAACTAGGGGTAGGCAGAAGAGGCACATGTCTAAGGTGTAACAGTAGGGCGAACTGAGCACAAACCTCTTCTCCTCAAACCATAGATTAAAGCAACACTGTAAGATAATAGACTGGAACTTTATTTTGGAGCAAGTCTAAAACATAGGGCTAATGCCCTAAAAGAATAAATGAAAGGTACGTGTTTCGGGCACCATGACCTTAATCATAGACTCAGCATAGGACCCCATGATTATTTGTATGATGCCCAAAGCATGTACCATTCTTTTATCTTGAAGTGCTGCTCTAATCTATGTTTTGAAGCATTGAGGTGGAGGGACTGCTGTGAGAAGTGCACCCAAGGTGAAATGGGTTTCAGGAGAGTTTCAAGTAGAGCAGGTGAGTTATATCATAGGCCCAGCACGGCTCAGATTTGATGCTGAAAATGATAAGCTTGTTAGTCTTACAATTATGCTTATAAGATCAAATTGGATCATAGATACTCTTTTACTCCAAATTTACATTAATCTTCTGTATACTTTCTCTGAATGAATGCACCTACACCAGAGCAGGGTGAGGAAAACACTGAAGACATGAGAAAATTTAATCATTGTATATGAAGGGCTATAACAAAACATGTAGTTGGAAAGAACAATGGCTCATAGAATGCAAAAGCAAAAAACAGCTGAGGAGGAAGCTAAATTAAGTAGAATATAGGTAGGACACAAAGTGATAAAAAGAGAAAGGGGTGAGCACAGAGTGTAGTATAATTATTTTATATATTGTTTCTTTAACTTCCATTTCTGTATCATGTTTTGGACATTTTGGCCCAAATAGTGTATCTAATCTTGTAGTCTTTCTTAAAAGATTAAAGGAGGTTCTGTTTACTGTTCCAAACAAAAAGCTGGTGGTACAAGTTACTATATTTGACCACTGCTTCAAACTCTGCTTCCTTACATCTGGGTGATCTTGTGTTGTAAGTGATCATTGGCACTGGCTAGGGGGGGGGCGGGCATACTTATTGTTATCTATGGTAGGAGCTGTTGGCTTGTTGTGGGTGTCAATTTGAGATCCCTGTTAATAGTTAAAGTGGTATAATTCTGCTTGTTAGTAGAAGTGTTGGAACTCAATTTCGGAAATGAAAACATAATGCTTGTTGATGGAGGTAGGAATTATTTTTGTAGTTTGAACTCCAGTGGCTTAGCAACTCCCAGCTCCTAACTGTCTGTGCTTGCTGAACATTTTCTTGAAATATATCTGGTGGGGGAGGGGCATGAAAGAATATTCATCCTTCCAAAGGAATCATGGGTAACTGAGTTTTCAAGCTTAGAGCTCTGGGAGCTTTTAAAATAGAATCAAAATGACCTTACTATTTTGAATTTAACTTTATGATATCATAAAAAAGAGTTTTGCAGACTTCTAAGAGGGTAATATTTTGGCTCGCTGCTGATCAACCTAAATGCAGTTTGACAATGTTCGATCCCGAAAGGCTTGTATTATGAGAAAACTACTTAAAATATTTTATGACTGGCTTGTGTTACCCCTACCATGGGGTTATGAACAAAAAACAATAATGTGCTTTAGTAAAAACATTTCAAGAACATGAAATCCCCAAGGCATATATGTTTTTTTCGACTTTGCATATGTGCCATTACACTTTAAAAAAGGGCATGTGGTATTGACGCAAGCCATAAATAGATGATTTCAAAAGTAAAAAGTTCCTGTTTGTATGTTGCATTCAGCTAATTATCTCATTTAAGTTTGAACCCCAGTACCCTGTTCAGCTTGCTGTAGTTTTACTATGCTAATAAATGCAATATGAGTCAGTCATATCTGCAGTTTATATTCATTTCCTCCTGGTCTTTGATTTGCCCTTATAATATTTGGCATTGTTTTTAATGTTCATTGCTGGTCATGCGAAAGCCTGTTCCTCATCTGGTTTCTCTTTACTGATTTGCTGCTTTTTCAAATTTCTAAATTGTTCAACAATTTGTCTGATGTTAAATTTAAGCCGCGTGTTGTAACTAATTCATAAGGGGGTTAACCCTCTATATTCTCTAGCTTACCTGTGAAGTATGATTCATTTTAGGAACCCTTTCATACATTAAAGTTAGTTTATTTAGATCATTCTATTCAAATACGCTGCAATAAACATTCTAATATATATAGTGTAGACCATGGAGTATTATCAGCACTTTTTGAACAAGTCTAATTCGACACACAAGCTTAGCAGTAAAGTGTGCCCATAAAGCATTTGAGTGTCGGTAACAAAGATAAAATGAATGAGAAAATCATCCACTGCACTGGGAGAATAGCCTTATATTGCACTGTATATCAAGATGTGTCACTGGACCTCACAACTTTCCAAAATGCTGCATTCCCTATCTGTCAGGTGTTTGGGTTTTAAAGGAATACTGTCTTTACATAATAATTTCATTCATTATACTGTATCCACAGCTTATTGGAAATTTGAATTTCCTTACAGCATTTATGTATTTTAAAAGTGTTTCTATTTCTGCTTGTTCCCCAGCATTTAAAGTACAACTTAAACCCAAATATTTTCAATTATTGATTATGTATGTTATTGATTTCTGACCAGCACAAAGGGGGACTTTTAATACACAGGCCTTCTTTCACCATTGCATTAGGCTTAGTGCCTCCCACCTGCCGTTGTCCCGGACACAAAGGATTCACCTGCATGTAAAGTAATACAGACATATGGACAGAATTTTTATTCCATAGATATAAAGATTACATTTATCATAACCTTAACTTAAAACAAGGCATACATTGAAAAGTATGTTTCACTTCTTTCTTTATACAGTAAGTAACATTTTTTGAATAATCTATCTCATAGATGCAAATGATTAAATTACTGAAATTGTCTACTGGCTAGAATCAGTTGGATGTCACAGGATAATGACTGATTCCTCAGTTTACAAAAAACATAATAAACAACAAAGCTCATAGACCAACTGAGCTGTAGAGAAAACAAATAGTACCACAGAGCAAGCCTGTTCACGTGGTTCTTTTCCATCACTGAACTGCATTGAATGCATTCTACAGTAGTGATGGGCGAATCTGTGACATTTTGCGTCCCTGAAAAATTATCAAATTTACTGAAAAATTTGCGAGACGGTGAAAAATTTGTGAAACACATTGAAGTCAACGGGCGTCAAAATTATTTTGACATGCAACAATTAATTAATGCGAGTGACAATATTTGTACGTGCGACTATTTTATCTAATTGCATTAAAGTCAATGGGCATCCGCATCATTTTGATGCTTGACAATTTTTATGTTATGTTTTTATGATAAGTAATTGCAGTACAAAACATGATGTTTTCTTACAAATACAGTGCTTGATAAGACACTACAGTATTTGTCATTTGCTTATAGTTGTTACATGTGCAAGTTCTGCATATTTTTGCTATTCACCTCTTGACATGGCATTCCTCTCACTGTTCCTCTCGAGTACCGTATTCTGCAGCTGGGTTCAGGATAATCTTAAAAGAGAAAAGCACAAAGCGAAAATTTGAGTCTAACCCAAATACCTTGCTTGGTGGGAAATGAGTCATACTCTACAGTCACAGTAAATACTTTGTTATTCACACAAGTAATATAAATATTGTTTTCCCTATGTCATACTTTCTATACTGCTCTTTAATGTGAGGGGAGAGGAAAGGGCACATTTTAGTACTTTACTAATTGGAAGCAGAAAGGAAAGTCACAGAGTTTGATTGTGACCACCCAGAAGGAATTACTGCAGTGAATAGTGTGCAGAGGGCCAAAGCATCATAAGGGGACACAAATTGTCTATGAAGGTTTCATGCATCCAGGTCATGATATGCAGTATCTAGAAATGCATATTTATGTGCACAATACTCTATCCCCCATATGTAATAAAAGGCACTAGGTTTGCCCAGGAGTAGTAACCCATAGCAACCAATAAGATGTTTGCTTTCAAACAGTAAATTCTGCCAGCTGATTAGTTGCTATGGGTTATTGCCCCTGCAAAAAACATATTGTCCTTTATTATATAACCCCCTATATATCCAGAGTAAACATGATTGTTTTTGCCTTTAGACATGGATAAATCATTGCTGGCTGGGATGTTGATCATAGTAGGGCACAGGCATTACTATTTTTATTAGAATGTCCTATCTAGAGCAAAAACCAGGTAATGGTATAACATGCTGGAGGTGCAGTAAATGCATTTGGAATAGAGGCCAAACCCCATGTAATGCACCAGAACCAGTGAAATGAACTCCCACTTCCTTTAAATGGGTACAGGTATAGTATCTGTTATCTAGAAACTCATTATCCAGAAAGCTCAAAATTACTGGATGTCCACCATAGAGTCCACTTTAACCAAAGCAATCCTATTGGGTGTATTTAATGTTTAAATCATTTGCAGAAAGACCCCCTTATCAAAAACACAGAGGTTCTGAATATTCTGGATAACAGGTCCCATACCTGTAAAGACATCATATTTTTTCACTTATATTTTTTTTCCTCTAGTCTAGTCTAGTTTTCTAGTGAAAAAAGATTTTATTATTCAGATTTTAATAAATAACCCCCTTAAATTTCCCTTGTATGTTTGCATTTTGTCTATTGGTCTACTGATTCTTCTAAAAAAAAAAAATGGACCAAGACTATATAGAAGCAGCAGTGTGATACAAGGCACAATGCCATGGTTTTGCTATTGCCACTTTCACGAGCTTGCTTGCACTGGCTTCATGCAAATGATATTATTTTGTTAAGATTATGCAAACATCTACACAAATTTAAGCAAAAATAAAATGCATAGATAGTACTGAAATTGATATAATCTTTAATACAATATAAGATGCAATGGTTTAAAGTAACAAAAAAAATACTTTAGGAAGTTAGGAAACTTACAATGTTATACAAATTTTCCTGATTTTATGGACTACATTAATTTTACTGAATGCTTCCTATAATGCACATACTGCTATGTTCTCTAATTTAATTCCATTACTGGAAAGATGGGGTGCATTATTGCTGTAAAAAGAAATACGGCATACCTTTTATATGAATTACCACATTTGGGAAAGCTTTTAACTTGTCACAGTCTTTTTTTCCTGTACTTCAGTAGAACATATCTGATCTTGTAAAATACATTTATTGCATTTGGTCTTAGATTTAATGCAATCCTTACCTTGGAGGAAAGCATGGGATGATAATAATTTAGGCGCTATTAATGCTAAAATACACTAGAGACAAAAAACAGATGAATTTTAAGAAACATTTTAATTGGAATTCATAGAGAAATTACTGTAAATGTCACATTCACAAAAGCCTGTCTGGCTCTAAAGTATCCCTTTCCATATAAGCAATGAAAATTCAGTGTGGAACTTTCATAATTCTACTCTAACTGCTTAAAAAGTAAATTGTATGGCTATGTCTAGCCACCATATACATTCAGGATAGTTTTCATTTTGGTGGAACTTTAGTATCTCTCACTCTTTCTTAATCTCCCTCTCTCTTTCTCTCTTGCTCACTCTATTTTCCTCTCTTCCTAGATCTGCCCCTAGAGTTTAACATTTAACTAAATATTATATAACAAACAGGACACTTTCTTTTATTAACAAATATGGGTTACAAAATAAATCAGGATTAAAGTTGTTGGAAAGACTTTGTAATTATGTTGAGTTCTGATAATCCAGGGAGCATAAAATAAATAAAAAATCAAACTAGTGGATTTTAGATATGTCTGTCAAGGTACTTCCTAGACAGCAGATAAATCTTGCCATCTGGAATAGGATAAATTAAACATTGATTGATATACCTTATACAAGGTTAGGTATTCCTCCAAAAAGTTGAGTATTCCATGATTGCTATGTTTACAAGATTGTGTTGTATCATAAAAACTATTTACTATACTAAAGGAATAAACCATGATACAAGTCAGTGTACAAATATGCTTAAGTCTTGTAAACATAATTTTAGATTAATTAAAAAAAAACATTAACACAGAAAAGATATAAACAGTATGTACTGTAGCACAGTAAAAATGCAACAATACCCAACTAATCAAAATGAGGTTACCCATACATACATACATCCCTGACTGTAAATAATAATTGAAAATTCTAATTCCCATTTAGAACACAAAAGGAGTTACAACATTTTCATGTTATGTATTAGTTTCTTATTGCTTCCCCACATTGAAAACAATAGTGAATACATTTTACTAATAGCATTTGTAAATACCACAATGTCCAGTACTTGCCTGTTAATCTGGATATAGAAGTCCCATGGGATTTTAGCCCTGTTATTCTCCATAAAGATTACTGCTTTAATGGATTTAGGTGCCTGTTCTTGTGGTGCTATGATCCATGCCTGAGTGCAATCTTTGAGTACAGACCTTTCCAGCCACTGGTAGGATTTCACAATGTCAGCCACCCCAACTGTCAGTTGATGGTACATACAGGGTATGGCACCTTCTCTGTTGTATCTTCCTTCTATGTCTACTATGCCACTAGCATTCTCTCAGCAGCTCATTTTATTAATGTAGTTCTGGATGCTCTGAGTGTCATCCATTGTATTGTACTATACTTCCATTTCCAATCTTGTGAATCAATATCTTTGGCGTATTATGTGTCTTTTTTTATGTAACAGCAATAAAGCAATGTTTAGAACTGCAGTTTCCTATTAAACTTTGTGAAGAGATGTTTTGCACTGCAATTTTCAATTGTTACCAAAAAAACGATAAGCCTGTATGAAAACCCAAACATTTAGGATTCCAGCTGAAGCACGTGCTAAACAGTATCCATTGGGCATGAGCTTTGGAATTTACTTTGGCAAATTTGTTCCATAAGCATCTTGGTCCTTATTGTACCACAGACAAGACACAAGTATATTGTTTGTGCCAGTGGCAGAGAAGAAGAATCTGAGCATTGATCTGGAGACCATGGTTTCCAACAACATGGAGAAGAGGGGATGGGGAGCAGAGCTTGGGTAAATAAAGGGGATTTTTCATAAACTGAGGAGCACCCTGCAGTTACCCTGTGAGCAGATACATCAGCTACAAATCCATTTGATCCTAACAGTATATACAATTATCTAATACTTTACATAAATGAAACACATTACTGAAAAATGCTACTTATGATAGAATCTGACCATGAGAAAACTCACAGCTATGGATATTCTATGCTTTTTGCATAGCTGACTTTTGCCAAAAGTGCTCTTCATATGCCTACATAATTTGTATCTGCTAAAAAATCACGTAATCTGAGCATGCTTGTTGCCCTAAACCCCTGCACATGGGCTGCATCAAAGTTAAATGGAAATGTGGCAGAAGGGTAGTATATTCATTACTGTCTATGTGCATCTGCATATTTAATAGTTGCTGTTTAATGATAATTGTACACAGGACACTCACTACACGTAGGGCAAAAATACAGTGGCAAAGCTCCCAAAACACTACTATTTACTTAAATGGCAATCTTGCAAAACAACTACCTAAAATGCAGTACCCCTGGTCCCTAAAGGAACTTTGCTGTTTCTATTACCCTTAGGTCATCCCAATCAGGCCCGGATTTGTGGTGAGGCCACATAGGCCCAGGCCTAGGGCGGCAAGAATGTAGGGGCGGTATGCTGACCAGCCGCCTGCATGCGTACACATGCATGTGAGGGGGAACAGGGGTTTCCGCGTGACGTTTGTGGGCGCTAGGACCTAGCGGCAAGCCATTGGTGGGCATTAGGACCCAGTGGTGCAGAACAGCCTCGGGGCATTGGAGGCAGAAATCCGGCCCTGATGCCAATGACCTAAGGGCAATGGTATCTCCAATGAATTTGAAAAAAAGGCAACCTGTAGCTCTTCTTAATTTCAGGAAGAAAATCCTTCAAATGACAAGATGTCACTGTCATCTTAGTATGTCTTTTTTTAAGTGAAATCCTGGATACTTGGTTTACCAAGAAATATATCAAAGAATTGGTTGACTGTATTAAGGGAATTGGTAATCACAACTTCATCAGAAACAGAATTCCATCATTTTTCTGCTCCCATAGTGAAGAACCAATGTGGTGTCTGGTGGTGTAAATGCCTTTCATCTCATCTCGAAGGGGAAGATGTTTTTCTTTGTAGATTTCAATGAGTAATTAGATCCCCCAAGATTTTCTGTACTTGCTTCTCACTTATCTCTCATATAGTTGAAAAATCTTACCATCTTCCCTTGCTTGCAAGTCTTCTTCTGAAAGGTAAAATAAAGTTTTGACTGCTTTTCTTATTTATACAATGGTTGGTTATATAAATTGTGTTTTGACATACTTTTATTAGGTTTCTCAAATACACTGTGTTGCATTTATCAACTTAATTTAACAGTACAAATGCATCTTGCAGGCTATAAAGGTACATGTCTAGCATGCATCCTCAATGGTATACATTAGTGATTGCTTATGTACATGCACCAAACTAAGTTATATTGTAAGATATACCTAATTATTGGAAGGAATTTTAATCTAATCCTAGACCCAAGTATGGTTTGAACACAACCTTTACCCCACCCAAAAACAATAAGAATATCTACTATAAAATGGAATCACCTTCTAAAGAGTTAAAACACCTTGTTTATACATAAAAAGAACTTACCATATACTAAAAATATATTGAAGGTTGCAAAACTTTGGCTCCCTAATAAAACAACTGCTGTAGCATATAACCTAAGCATCTACCAATCCAAATACCTGGTATCACCATGCTCAACACACCAACCTTGGAGATTTTTCAGATTTACCAGATACCCAAAGTATTAAATTATAAATATCTGAATATTAAAGTATTTTTAATTATGCCACACACACACACAATTGAAATCGAAAACCACGTTTCAATTCTTGGCTAAATTAAAACAGATTATGGAAACTAGAGTTAAAATAAAGACTTGTTTTGAGAAAATGTCTTTATAAACTGAAACTTATAAAAGGGAAAATATACAGTACAGAAAAAAGAATAAAATGCCCTGTTCAAACCAAAACTGGTAACCATATAATCATCCCTGGGAATATGTACATTTAAAACCATTCTTTGGGTGATCCCAACCTGAGAGCTTCACACTCTGCTGGTCATGTACAATACTTTACATTCAGACATCTAAGTGAATTGAAAACCTGTTATACTTTGTTCATGCTTTTAACTGTATCGAACGAGGCTACAATATGAGCACCCTATAATTTGATATTTGGGAGAAAGGCTTGGTTCTCTACTGATTTGTGTTTTGAAGTTTCTACTGATGAGGTCACAACAGTCTAGATTGTTGCCAAAGAATAAAAAACTAACTTAGGTGGCAAGTTAGGTTAAGAACCCCTCCTTTAGAAATTTAGTAATAGCTTAATGAAAAGAGAAGTTATTCGCTCGTCTCATGCTACATATATAGCACTGCCTTAAAACCAACAATGAGAGAAAAATGGAAATGATTCTTTATGTCCCTGTGTACAATAACACCTCCAAAAGTAGGGATTTACCAATACAGATACAACTTTATAATTAAAAGCCATAAATCATAATCCAAAGCTAACAATAAAGCTACCTGCCACTTAGCCCCATAACATGCTGTCAAACTAATATCAATATGCAGGATGACTGACAGTGCTAGTAAGCAACATTCTTATTGGAGTAAATGGGAAAGGCTTTTCACCACTGCAAAAGCTCCACTCCATATTACTTCAAATGTTCTGCATAAATAAGGCACCAATGTTGCCAATTTCTTCCAAACCTGAACACCAACATCTCCCCAGATAGAAAGGAGAGGGATAGAAAGGGCTGGGGGAGGGCTCACATCCAATTGTTTGATATGGTTGGCAAGGGACAGACAATAATGAAACCGACTGCATGGTGAAATTTTAGTGCAAATTTTACCAATGGCAATTTATTTTTTAATTTTGCAGAAAAAATTAATGTTTGCTCATCCCTACTAACAAAATAATTACAAAATAGACTATGTCTCATGTCTCCAGCATAAGTTGTCATCATGCTGTTGTATTTCATTGCTCCTTTGACTAATTCCCTCTGCTGGACACTTGCTGTAATTGCGCAAGGCCACTTCCTGTATTTGTTCTGCACCTCCACAAGGCTTATGGCAGAACTGCATTTGAACTAACCAGGCTACCATACTCCCAACATGTTACCTAAAACAGTGCCTTGTGGGAGCTAGGACTCCATTTTACAGTCCATGCTGTGGAAGAAGCACACAGTTTCATCTTTTCCTCACGGTAGCATAGTTGGTAAGCAAATAGTTGCACCTCCACAGCTGCCAGCACCCCCAGAGACATTGTTGCAGAGACATTTCATGCCAAATAGTGCTTTGATGCTGCAGTTATATTTTCATTTTTACATATTTTATATAGTTAATTGCAAAACATACTTATTCAATATTCTGTTGTTTGTATTACAGTTTCACCTCTCCACTCTCTCCACTCGCTCTTTATCTATTCCCCTTGCCATCCAGTAAAATCTACAGACTTCAGTTCACAGTCTCTTTAATGGAATGTGGGGAGGTTTAGCTGCATGTCGAAGTACACACTGCCCAGGGTAATACGTAAGGAGGATAGAACAGTGAAACAACGGCTGCCTTATCGGTGGGATAAACTGCAACTCACTGCAAGCAGTTACGCAGTGGCTACCAAGCAGGTAGATAAAACTATATCTCACTGCAAGCAATGAAACAATGGCTGCCTCAGAGGCAGATTAAACTATAACTCACTGCATACGCAGTAAAACAGCATTGCCACACAAGTGATTATTCCAGCTACAGTGCAAGCGCAGACAACAACATATTACAGTGATTCAGATACAGCCACTGCTATTAAGTCATTACAGCACAGAGGAGCCACTACAGCTAAAAAAGGCAAAGGCTTATCCATTGTTGAATAATGTCACAGACAAAGACATCTTCATTAATAACCAGATCCCAGGTTTCCGGCTCCACTCAACGCTCCTCTGTTACCAATACAGCCACCATTGCCCACACAAAAGCAGAATCAGCAAAGGCCCGTGCCTCCTTCGCAGAGAGGGAAATGGAGGCAAAAGTAAAGAGCGCATTCTTAGAAGCAGAAAGGGAAGCAGAGAGTGCCTGCTTGAAAGAACGCTTAGAAGCAGAGAGTGCATACCTAGCAGTAGAGGCAAAGCTGGAAAGTGTTCGCTTAGAAGCATCCCTATAAAAACTGGCCATAGAAAGGGAAGCTGCAGCAGCCTTAGCAGAAGCAGAAGCTCTAGAGACGTTTGTGTACCCTGACAGTGAAAGACACAGCAAGGCACCCGATCTTGAGACTGAACCACATGACCCACTACAACGCACTAGAGACTACATCTACCAGCACTCCAAGCAGTACACAGATTCTCTTTCAGCACAACAACCAGGCCAACATGCTGCCCCTGAGCCAGACCAAGGATGCCATACACTTCCAAAAGCTGTCAGCAAGCTGCAATTGAATCAAAATGACCATGCTGAGCAAAGCAATCCTGCTTACAGCGCCCACTTTAGCCAGGTACCCAAGCCTAGGGTTAACCTTGTACCAGCTTCCTCTGCTATGTTAAAGCAGTATGTCACAGACCAGCCTAAAAGAGAACCTCCAGATAGGTATGATTACACTACACCTTATCAATATTACACTTATCCACCTACCTAACCTGGTACTAACCAGGTCACAATGGACTTTGCCAAGTTCTTTGCACGGCGCAAGCTAATCACAAAAGGACTTGAAAAGTTCAATGACCGCCCAGAAGGCTTCAGAGCCTGGTGATCCTCCTTTCAAAACACTATCAAAGTCTTAGACCTTTCCTACAGCGAGGAAATCAACCTCCTAATCAAATACTTAGGTACTGAGTCTGCAGAGCATGCCAAAAAAATCAGGGTGATCAACATAAACCACCCAGAGACTGGTCTCAGAATGATCTGGCACAGACTTAACGAGTGCTATGACTCAGCAGAGGTGGTAGAAAATGCACTTTTCAAAAGAATTGATGATTTACCTAAAATATCTAATAAAGGTTACGAAAAACGTAGGGAACTAAGTGACTTGTTAATGAAACGACAGGTAGCCAAAGCCGAAG
Source organism: Xenopus laevis (assembly GCF_017654675.1). NCBI lineage: Eukaryota > Metazoa > Chordata > Amphibia > Anura > Pipidae > Xenopus > Xenopus laevis. The sequence goes on along the minus strand of NC_054371.1, from coordinate 144,240,263 downwards.
GGGACTTGAACTTGCATTCCTTGACACAGCCAGAGGTGTTAACCCCATAGTGCAAAAATTGCCCTACAACTTACAAGAGCGGTGGATGGCACATGGGTCGAAATTCAAAGACGTACACAATGTCCCATTTCCTCCTTTTACTGCAACCATGGACTTTGGATACCAACAAGCCAAGATGAGAAATTACCCCAGTTTTTACTTTGCCACATGCCATGCTTTCAGTACCTAATGCTTGCAAAGAAGCAGTAACAGTACACTAAACGAATGCTTCCTCTTAAGATTCTTTTCACAGATCTGCAGAACCTTCTCACGAGGAGACAAGGAACAAAGACCCTGGTAAGCAGTGTCCCTTACACCAAATGCCTCACCCTCTTCTGAAATGCAGAGGCTTCAGAGAGACGTCCACAGAAGACCGCAAAGCCTACCTAAAGGAAAACAACATCTGCTACAAGTGCCGTTCATCAACGTCTCATCTTGCCAAGGACTGTAGGGTCGGTGTAAAATGCACAGAATGTGAGAGCACACATCACAACACAGCTTTACAACCTGGGCCAGCCCCATGGATGGTACCTTACACCAAGAACGCCAGCAAGCATGGCGGGGAGGAAGATGACACTGCCACAAACACTATAGAGGTCAGTGCACAGAAATTTGCAAAGGTACCATAGGAGGCAGATCTTGCTCCAAAATTTGCCTGGTCAGAGTATACCTGACAGGCCAAACAGATAAAGGCATTAAGCTCTATGCAATCCTGAATGACAAGAGCAACAGATCTATAGCCTGCCCAGCTTTCTTTGATGCATTTAATGTCAA